>NC_087167.1:20157752-20162752 GCF_035594125.1 Scylla paramamosain
GTGTGTGTGTGTGTGTGTGTGTGTGTGTGTGTGTGTGTGTGTGTGTGTGTGTGTGTGTGTGTGTGTGTGTGTGTGTGTGTGTGTGTGTGTGTGTGTGTGTGTGTGTGTGTGTGTGTGTGTGTGTGTGTGTGTGTGTGTGTGTGTGTGTGTGTGTGTGTGTGTGTGTGTGTGTGTGTGTGTGTGTGTGTGTGTGTGTGTGTGTGTGTGTGTGTGTGTGTGTGTGTGTGTGTGTGTGTGTGTGTGTGTGTGTGTGTGTGTGTGTGTGTGTGTGTGTGTGTGTGTGTGTGTGTGTGTGTGTGTGTGTGTGTGTGTGTGTGTGTGTGTGTGTGTGTGTGTGTGTGTGTGTGTGTGTGTGTGTGTGTGTGTGTGTGTGTGTGTGTGTGTGTGTGTGTGTGTGTGTGTGTGTGTGTGTGTGTGTGTGTGTGTGTGTGTGTGTGTGTGTGTGTGTGTGTGTGTGTGTGTGTGTGTGTGTGTGTGTGTGTGTGTGTGTGTGTGTGTGTGTGTGTGTGTGTGTGTGTGTGTGTGTGTGTGTGTGTGTGTGTGTGTGTGTGTGTGTGTGTGTGTGTGTGTGTGTGTGTGTGTGTGTGTGTGTGTGTGTGTGTGTGTGTGTGTGTGTGTGTGTGTGTGTGTGTGTGTGTGTGTGTGTGTGTGTGTGTGTGTGTGTGTGTGTGTGTGTGTGTGTGTGTGTGTGTGTGTGTGTGTGTGTGTGTGTGTGTGTGTGTGTGTGTGTGTGTGTGTGTGTGTGTGTGTGTGTGTGTGTGTGTGTGTGTGTGTGTGTGTGTGTGTGTGTGTGTGTGTGTGTGTGTGTGTGTGTGTGTGTGTGTGTGTGTGTGTGTGTGTGGTGTGTGTGTGTGTGTGTGTGTGTGTGTGTGTGTGTGTGTGTGTGTGTGTGTGTGTGTGTGTGTGTGTGTGTGTGTGTGTGTGTGTGTGTGTGTGTGTGTGTGTGTGTGTGTGTGTGTGTGTGTGTGTGTGTGTGTGTGTGTGTGTGTGTGTGTGTGTGTGTGTGTGTGTGTGTGTGTGTGTGTGTGTGTGTGTGTGTGTGTGTGTGTGTGTGTGTGTGTGTGTGTGTGTGTGTGTGTGTGTGTGTGTGTGTGTGTGTGTGTGTGTGTGTGTGTGTGTGTGTGTGTGTGTGTGTGTGTGTGTGTGTGTGTGTGTGTGTGTGTGTGTGTGTGTGTGTGTGTGTGTGTGTGTGTGTGTGTGTGTGTGTGTGTGTGTGTGTGTGTGTGTGTGTGTGTGTGTGTGTGTGTGTGTGTGTGTGTGTGTGTGTGTGTGTGTGTGTGTGTGTGTGTGTGTGTGTGTGTGTGTGTGTGTGTGTGTGTGTGTGTGTGTGTGTGTGTGTGTGTGTGTGTGTGTGTGTGTGTGTGTGTGTGTGTGTGTGTGTGTGTGTGTGTGTGTGTGTGTGTGTGTGTGTGTGTGTGTGTGTGTGTGTGTGTGTGTGTGTGTGTGTGTGTGTGTGTGTGTGTGTGTGTGTGTGTGTGTGTGTGTGTGTGTGTGTGTGTGTGTGTGTGTGTGTGTGTGTGTGTGTGTGTGTGTGTGTGTGTGTGTGTGTGTGTGTGTGTGTGTGTGTGTGTGTGTGTGTGTGTGTGTGTGTGTGTGTGTGTGTGTGTGTGTGTGTGTGTGTGTGTGTGTGTGTGTGTGTGTGTGTGTGTGTGTGTGTGTGTGTGTGTGTGTGTGTGTGTGTGTGTGTGTGTGTGTGTGTGTGTGTGTGTGTGTGTGTGTGTGTGTGTGTGTGTGTGTGTGTGTGTGTGTGTGTGTGTGTGTGTGTGTGTGTGTGTGTGTGTGTGTGTGTGTGTGTGTGTGTGTGTGTGTGTGTGTGTGTGTGTGTGTGTGTGTGTGTGTGTGTGTGTGTGTGTGTGTGTGTGTGTGTGTGTGTGTGTGTGTGTGTGTGTGTGTGTGTGTGTGTGTGTGTGTGTGTGTGTGTGTGTGTGTGTGTGTGTGTGTGTGTGTGTGTGTGTGTGTGTGTGTGTGTGTGTGTGTGTGTGTGTGTGTGTGTGTGTGTGTGTGTGTGTGTGTGTGTGTGTGTGTGTGTGTGTGTGTGTGTGTGTGTGTGTGTGTGTGTGTGTGTGTGTGTGTGTGTGTGTGTGTGTGTGTGTGTGTGTGTGTGTGTGTGTGTGTGTGTGTGTGTGTGTGTGTGTGTGTGTGTGTGTGTGTGTGTGTGTGTGTGTGTGTGTGTGTGTGTGTGTGTGTGTGTGTGTGTGTGTGTGTGTGTGTGTGTGTGTGTGTGTGTGTGTGTGTGTGTGTGTGTGTGTGTGTGTGTGTGTGTGTGTGTGTGTGTGTGTGTGTGTGTGTGTGTGTGTGTGTGTGTGTGTGTGTGTGTGTGTGTGTGTGTGTGTGTGTGTGTGTGTGTGTGTGTGTGTGTGTGTGTGTGTGTGTGTGTGTGTGTGTGTGTGTGTGTGTGTGTGTGTGTGTGTGTGTGTGTGTGTGTGTGTGTGTGTGTGTGTGTGTGTGTGTGTGTGTGTGTGTGTGTGTGTGTGTGTGTGTGTGTGTGTGTGTGTGTGTGTGTGTGTGTGTGTGTGTGTGTGTGTGTGTGTGTGTGTGTGTGTGTGTGTGTGTGTGTGTGTGTGTGTGTGTGTGTGTGTGTGTGTGTGTGTGTGTGTGTGTGTGTGTGTGTGTGTGTGTGTGTGTGTGTGTGTGTGTGTGTGTGTGTGTGTGTGTGTGTGTGTGTGTGTGTGTGTGTGTGTGTGTGTGTGTGTGTGTGTGTGTGTGTGTGTGTGTGTGTGTGTGTGTGTGTGTGTGTGTGTGTGTGTGTGTGTGTGTGTGTGTGTGTGTGTGTGTGTGTGTGTGTGTGTGTGTGTGTGTGTGTGTGTGTGTGTGTGTGTGTGTGTGTGTGTGTGTGTGTGTGTGTGTGTGTGTGTGTGTGTGTGTGTGTGTGTGTGTGTGTGTGTGTGTGTGTGTGTGTGTGTGTGTGTGTGTGTGTGTGTGTGTGTGTGTGTGTGTGTGTGTGTGTGTGTGTGTGTGTGTGTGTGTGTGTGTGTGTGTGTGTGTGTGTGTGTGGCGCGCGCGCGCATGCGCGCGCCTGCGCGTCTGCGTCCGCGCGCAGGCCGGCGCGCGCGCGCGCGCGCGCGCGCGCGCGCGCGCGCGCGCGCGCGCGCGCGCGCGCGCGCGCGCGCGCGCGCGCGCGCGCGCCGGCCGTCGCGGAGCGTCCATCTGTCCTGTCCGTCTATCTTGCGCGTCGCGCGCGCGCGCCGTCCGCGCCTCGCGCATCGCGTGCGCGCGCGCGCGCGCGCGCGCGCGCGCGCGCGCGCGCGCGCGTGTGTGCGCGCGCGCGCCCATGCTCGCCTGCGCGCGCGCGCCTTGCATGCTGCATCCGTCGCGCGCGCGCGCTGCGCGCGCCTGCGCGCGCGTCTGCGCGCGCGCGCGCGTCTGTCCGCGCAAGCCCGTCAGCATGCGTCTCGTCCGCGCCTTCTGCGCGCAATTGCATGCGCGTCCGTGCGCATATCTGCGCTGCGTGCGTGCGCATACGCGCATGCGCCCGTTACGCGCGCTTGCGTACGCGTGTCCGCGCCTGCGTGCGCGCGCGCATGCGCGCGCGCGCGCGCGCGCGCGCGCCCGCGCGCGCTGTGTCTGTGTGTGTGTGCCCAGGCCTGTGTGTGTGTGCGTGCGTGTGTGTGTTGTGTGTGTGTGTTTGTGTGTGCGTGTGCCTGCGTGTGTGACGGTCAGGTGTCGCGCGCGCGCCAGGCGCGCGCGCGTCGCTGCGCGTCTGTGTGTGTGTCGCACGCGCGCGCGCGCGCGCACTGTGTCTGTGCGCTCGCGCACGCACGCGCCTGCGCGCGCGCGCGCGCATGAGTCGCGCGCGCGTCGCGCGCATGCATGCGCCTGCGGCCAGTGCGTCCCAAGGCCTTTCTGCGTGTCCTGCGCGCCCCATGCGCGCGCGCGCGCGCGCGCGCGCATGAGCGTGTGTGTGTGTGTCTGCGTGTGTGTGCGCGCGCCTGTCTGTCTGTCCCACGCGCTGATGCCTGCGCGCCTTTGCTGTGCGCGCTCGTCGCGTGTCATTCCAGCGCCCGCGCGTCGCGTTATGCGCAGCGCGCGTCTGTGCGCACTGCGCATGTCCGCGCGCGTGCGCGCGCGCAGCGTCTGTGTGTGTGCGTGTGTGCGCGCGCGCGCGCGCTTGTGCATATGCGTATGTCCTGCGTGCAGATGCGCGTGCGTGTCCGCGCGCTCGCGCGCGCGCGCGCGCGCGCGCGCGCGCGCGCGCGCGCTGCGCGCGCGCGCGCGCGCGCGCGCGCCAAAGCATCTGCGGCCATGCGCGCAACCCGCGCGCGCGCGCTGCGTCCCGCGCGCGCGCGCGCGCGCGCGCGCGCGCGCGCGCGCGCGCGCGCGCGCGCGTCTGTCTGTCTGCGCGTCTGACGTCTGCGCGCGCTCGAGCGAGGGCGCGCGCGCGCGCGCCTGCGCGCGTCCGTCATGCATCTGTCCGTCTGAGCCCGCGCCCCCGTCTGCGTCCGCGCGCGCGCGCGGCCGCGCGCGCCTGCGCGTCCAGCGCGTCCGCGCGCGCGCTCGCGTGCATGTGTGTGTCCTGTGTGTGTGTGTGTGTGTGTGTGCGCGCGCGCGCGCGCGCGCGTGCGCGCGCGTCGCGCGCGCGTCATGGCGTCTGCGCGCGCGCGGACATTCCGCGCGTCTGCGTATCTAGCTCAGGCGCGCGCGCGCGCGCGCGCGCGCGCGCGCGCGCGCGTGCGCGTGTGTCGATGCGTGCGCGCGCGCGCCCATGAGCGAGGGAATATGTGTGTCAGGCATCTGCGTGTGTCCGTCTGTGTCTGTCCGTCTGTCTGCGTGCCTGTCTGTGTGTGTGTGTGTGTGTGTGTGTGTGTGTGTGTGTGTGTGTGCGCGCGCGCGCGCGCGCGCGCGCGCGCGCGCGCGCGCGCGCGCCCAGCGCGCGCGCGCGCGCGCGCGCGCGTCACGCAGGATTCTGTGTGTCCATGTGTGTGATGTGTGTGCGCGTGTGTGTGCGCGCGTCCAGAATCCAGCGCGCAGATTCTGCGCGCGCGTCTGCGCGCGCGTCGCGC
>NC_087167.1:20172825-20205325 GCF_035594125.1 Scylla paramamosain
AGCTGAAATCTTTGCTCAAACCTTTGCTAAAAATTCTACATTGGACGATTCTGGGCTTGTTCCTCCCTCTCCTCCACCCTCTGACAACTTCATGCCACCTATTAAAATTCTTCGCAATGATGTTTTCCATGCCCTCGCTGGCCTAAACCCTCGGAAGGCTTATGGACCGGATGGGGTCCCTCCTATTGTTCTCCGAAACAATGCCTCCATGCTTGCACCTTGCCTATTCAAATTCTTTCAGCTCTGTCTGTCAACACTACCTTTCCTTCTTGCTGGAAGTTTACTTACATTCAACCTGTTCCTAAAAAGGGTGACCGTTCTAATCCCTCAAACTACCATCCTATTGCTTTAATTTCCTGCCTATCTAAAGTTTTTGAATCTATCTTCAACAGGAAGATTCTTAAACATCTATCACTCCACAACCTTCTATCTGATCGCCAGTATGGGTTCCGTCAAGGCCGCTCTACTGGTGATCTTCTGGCTTTCCTTACTGAGTCTTGGTCATCCTCTTTTAGAGATTTTGGTGAAACTTTTGCTGTTGCCTTGGACATAATTATCAAAAGCTTTTGATAGAGTCTGGCACAAAGCTTTGATTTCCAAACTACCCTCCTACGGTTTCTATCCTTCTCTCTGTTTACTTCATCTCAAGTTTCCTTTTTGACCGTTCTATTGCTGCTGTGGTAGACGGTCACTGTTCTTCTCCTAAATCAATTAACAGTGGTGTTCCTCAGGGTTCTGTCCTGTCACCCACTCTCTTCTTATTATTCATTAATGATCTTCTAAACCAAACTTCTTGTCCTATCCACTCCTACGCTGAAGATACCACCCTGCACTTTTCCACGTCTTTTCATAGACGTCCAACCCTTCAGGAGGTAAACATATCACGCAGGGAAGCCACAGAACGCCTGACTTCTGATCTTTCTAAAATTTCTCATTGGGGCAGAACAAACTTGATATTGTTCAATGCCTCAAAAAATCAATTCCTCCATCTATCAACTCGACACAACCTTCCAGACAACTATCCCCTCTTCTTCAATGACACTCAACTGTCCCCCTCTTCTACATTGAACATCCTCGGTCTGTCCTTTACTTATAATCTGAACTGGAAACTTCACATCTCATCTCTAGCTAAAACAGCTTTTATGAAGTTAGGTGTTCTGAGACGTCTCCGCCAGTTTTTCTCACCCCCCCAGCTGCTAACTCTGTACAAGGGCCTTATCCGTCCATGTATGGAGTATGCTTCACATGTCTGAGGAGGGTTCCACTCATACTGCTTTTCTAGACAGGGTGGAATCAAAAGCTTTTCGTCTCATCAACTCCTCTCCTCTAACTGACTGTCTTCAGCTTCTCTCTCACCGCCGCAATGTTGCATATCTAGCTGTCTTCTACCGCTATTTTCATGCTAACTGCTCTTCTGATCTTGCTAACTGCATGCCTCCCCTCCTTCCGTGGCCTCGCTGCACAAGACTTTCTTCTTTCTCTCACCTCTATTCTGTCCACTTCTCTAACGCAAGAGTTAACTAGTATTCTCAATCATTCATCCCTTTCTCTGGTAAACTCTGGAACTCCCTGCCTGCTTCCGTATTTCCACCTTCCTATGACTTGAATTCCTTCAAGAGGGAGGTTTCAAGACACTTATTCATCATTTTTTGACCACTGCTTTGACCCCTGTATGGGACTGGCATTTCAGTGGGCATTTTTTTTATTACATTTTTGTTGCCCTTGGCCAGTGTCCTTCCTACATAAAAAAAAAAAAAAAATAGTAGTAGTAGTAGCAGTAGTAGTAGTAGTAGTAGTAGTAGTAGTAATGCTATTTTTCATATATTTAGTAATTTTTTTTTTTCATGTTAATATTTATATTTATATTTTTTGTTTTGTTTTGACATTCATACGAATGCTATAAAGGTGAAGCATAGAAATTTATTTGATTAATTAATTAATTTATATATCTATTTATTTTGATTTTTTAAATTAATTAATTTATTTATTTTTATTATTATTATTATTTTTTTTTTATGTCTCTATGATAAGCAAAGCATTATAGAATTTATGAAAGCACATATCCTCTAGAGTCTTGCCCTACAAAAGATTCTGTAAAGTAAAAAATAAAGGGAATAAGTGTCAGTGACGTTTGATGAATAGAGGAAGGCGTGGCAGAAATTACCATAAAACGTATATAAATGAAAATTTATCTTCCTCGTATTTTCCAACTTGCGTTTGCTTCTTGAAAATTTAACTGGGTGGGTCATATAGCAGACATATTGTTCTTTCCTCCATTGTAGTTTGTTTCCAGCAAGCCCCCTAAATAAAGTTTCTGTTTTTTTTTTTTTTTTTTTTTTTTTAAAGAAATGAGGAATTACATTCTAACGCTGATCACTGAGCGGAGCGTAGACGAGCTGCTATCCTCAAGGACGTTACCTCTCTCTCTCTCTCTCTCTCTCTAAATAAGACTTTAAATAAAAAGAATATATATATATATATATATATATATATATATATATATATATATATATATATATATATATATATATATATATATATATATATATATATATATATATATATATATATATATATATATATATATATTAAAAGACAATGAATATCCTCTGGGGAAGGGGTGACAATCCTTATTTAACCCTTAATTTCAGTTGAATTTTGACAAGTCTACGTTAAAATGTTTCCATTTTTCTGCAGTGATAAAGAAACGTAGAGGGTTAGCTAATATATTTAATTGTTAATTGTATCTTTTTTTCTTTCTTTTTTTCATTTATTCTTTTATTAATTTTTCTTTTCATTGCTTAATTATGCATTATGCCGACACTGCAGGTTACAATTGCAGATATTGCAAGTATTTTTGACACAATACAAGTACATCCAGCTAAACTATTGCTACAGTATAGAGAGAGTATTTCGATTACATACCTTATTCTTCATCTTCTTTTCTTCTTTTTTTTTTTTTAATAAATATAATAATAAATAAATAAGTAAATAGGTATTGTCAAATGAAATCGTCGAGATTACGCAGGGGTTTCGGGCAATACTTGGATGGGTGACTACACAAGCCTCATCTGTCTGAAAAAATAAATAAATAAATAAAAAAAATAAGAATAAGAATAGGGAGAATGAACGAAAATTTTAAGTAATAAAGATAACAGTAAGAATTATTATAACAAGAATAAGAAAAATTACAATAAAGGAATATAAAAAAAAAGAAAGAAAGCATCCCATGTCTTTCTTCCTAATTGTCATAGAAGGGTGAATTCTTTTGTATATTTTCCAACATTTCCAATACAACGATATGAATGGGGGAAGAAAGAATAAGAATAATAGAAAGAAGGCCTCCCAACACCTAGTTCTCCGGTCTTGGCCAATTAGCTAACGGCGGGATCAGCGCAGTTAAGCAGGGGGTCCTCGAAGAACTTGGATGGGTGACCACAAAAGCCTCATCTCTCTGAGAATAGAAAAAAATAGCAATAAGAATGAGGAGAATGAACGAAAAACGAAAATAATAAAATAACAATAACAACTATAATAAAAAAAAGAAGATTAAGAATAAAAAGAACAAAAATAAGGGAAAAAAGTAATAATATATCTCTCTTGCTAATTGTCGTAGAATTATGAATGAAGGGTTAATTTTAGTGCATATTTTCCAACATTTTCAGCACAACAATGCAACAACAATACAGGAAAGAATAAGAATAAGAGAAATAAGCCCTCCCAACACCTTGTTCTCCGCTCTTGACCAATCAGCTGACGGCGGGATCAGCAAGGTTAAGCAGGGGGTCCGGGCAGAACTTGGATGGGTGACCGCACAAGCCTCATCTCTCTAAAAGTAGGATAAATAAGAATAAGATAAGGAAGAATAATAAAAAAAAATGAAAATAATAAAGATAACAATATTAATTATGACAAGAATAAGAAAAAAATAGAATAAAAAGAATGAAAAAAATAAGAATATCACAACTTTCTTGCTAATTGTCTTAGAATTTTAAATGACATGTCAGTTCTGCTGTATATTTTCCAAGATTTGTTATGAATGAGGGAAGAAAGAATAAGAATAAGAATAAGAATAAGAACAAAATGAATTAGACTAACAATAATGATCACATCTTTCATGCGGTGACTGCGTGGGCGATGAGCCTCACTGGACGTTTCTGACCAATCACAAGGCAGGGTTGGAGTCGTCGGGCCCACCCGATTCATATATAAAGGGATTTTGTGGGAAGCGCGGGCAGACTCAGCTGAGTGTTCGTTGTGAGTTGTTGTTACCACAACTATGGCACGTACCAAGCAAACGGCTCGCAAGTCCACTGGTGGCAAGGCGCCCCGCAAGCAGCTTGCTACAAAGGCAGCTCGCAAGTCTGCTCCAGCCACTGGAGGTGTCAAGAAACCCCACCGTTACAGGCCTGGAACCGTTGCTCTCCGTGAGATCCGCCGTTATCAGAAGAGCACTGAGCTGCTTATCAGGAAACTGCCTTTCCAGCGCCTGGTGCGTGAAATTGCTCAGGATTTCAAGACTGACCTCCGCTTCCAGTCCTCTGCTGTCATGGCTCTCCAGGAAGCTTCCGAGGCTTACCTCGTGGGTCTGTTTGAGGATACCAACCTGTGCGCCATCCATGCCAAGCGCGTGACTATCATGCCAAAGGACATCCAACTGGCTCGTCGCATCCGTGGCGAGCGTGCCTAAGAAGTCATCCACGAATGATCTTCATAACAGCAATATCTAGGCCCTTTTTAGGGCCAAACATCTCTTTCATTAAAGAATTTTCATAGACAATCTGTTTGGTTTTGTGGAAGAAAATATTTATTTTCCATCTTTCAGTATCAGGTATCGACTTTCAACTCAATATCCTTCCCCCCTTTTTTTTTTTTTATATTATTATTATTATTCCCTCTTCCATGGCCATATCTCTTTCACTTGGGAGAATTTTTATCTTTCTTTATCTCTATTTTTTTTTTATCTTTTCTTTATCTCCACAGAATAATAATCACGATAATAATAAGCATAATAATAATAATAATAATAATAATAATAATAATAATAATAATAATGATACAATAATTATTATAATAATAATCATAATAAAAACAACAATATTAATATTATTAATAATGATAATAATAATAATAATAATAATAATAATAATAATAATAATAATAATATTAATAATAATAACAATAATTATAATAATAATGCATTTGTCTATATCGTATCTTTTTTCCTTTTCAAGTGTGGCTCCAATGGAGCCGGGTATTATTTTATACTGGCAGCAGTATACTGGCCGCCTGTTTACTTGGAGGAGGTATACTTGGTAACAGCCTTGGTGCCTTCAGAAACAGCGTGTTTTGCCAGTTCACCAGGCAGAAGAAGACGGACAGCGGTCTGGATTTCCCGGCTGGTGATGGTGGAGCGCTTGTTATAGTGTGCCAGGCGGGATGCCTCGGCAGCGATGCGCTCGAAAATGTCATTCACGAACGAGTTCATGATTGACATGGCCTTGGAGGACACGCCAGTGTCTGGGTGGACTTGCTTGAGCACCTTGTAGATGTAGATGGAGTAGCTCTCCTTCCTCCTGCGCTTCTTCTTCTTGTCGCCCTTGGCAATGGCCTTCTGTGCCTTGCCAGCTTTCTTGGCAGCCTTTCCTGATGCTTTGGGAGGCATAGTGTCGCCGTACTGCTGTGAGAACGAGTGTGCGTTTTTTTTTTTTTTTTTTTTTTTTTTTTTTTTTTTTTTTTTTTACAGAAAGACGGGGAAGAGTAAGAGATTGGACAGATAGAAGAAAAGAAAGAAATTGAAGGAAAGAATTAGAGTAAAAGTTTGTGGGCAGACCACTTTGCTATTCTTATTGTATATATATTGTATTTTATTTTTTTGTGAAGAGGCTGCACTCTTTTATTTTTGTGTGTGTATTAGGCATTTTTATTTCTTTACTATTAATTTTAAGCAAAACCCAGCTAAACCATCATCGTCCCTGTCAAAAAGATTGCTTTATATTTATTCTGTCTTACAGAGGAAGAGTTGAGTTGATACGGGGCCCTGTTCTACCTCTCACCGCTGCCAGATGACCGCTAACAGAGCTGGGCTGCACCACCCCTTGCCGGGGGAGGGGGCCGGCCACGGGAAGCCTCCTTGCTTCTCACTACCGAGCTCAACGCCTCCCACGACCCGGCAACTCAGGGCGCAGTGCAAAGGAAGAACGATCCCATTATCCCCATACCGTAAGTGTTCTTATGTGTTTTTTTGTGTGTTGATTTTAATGTTTTGTTTTTCTTTTCAGGTGTCCGTACTACTGATGTTGGTTTTGCTACAGGTAAGTGTGGTAATCGTATCTACAGGTAAGTGTGTTTCGAATTAATAGTATTTTGGGTTTGGAGTGGCGTCATAGCGACTTAGGCTACTAGGGAAATTTCTGTTGTAATTCTGAATATTCTCTCTGTTTTCTTTGAGTTTAGTTAATGTGTGGTGTTGTAAGTCTTCTAGTCTATCCCATACCCTTTTAGCTCTTTCATGTAGTTTGATGTTTAGTGGTAGCGTTTTTGTGTATTGATGGATTTGCATACTATTCATAGTATATGGGTATCGTTGGTTGATGGCAAATCTTAATGCTTTATTTTGAATTTTTTGTAGTTTGCTGACTTGTGTTTGGCTAAGTGCATGAGTGGGTATTGGTGGGTACTCTAGTATTGGTAGTACTAGAGCCTTCACTAGGTGAATTTTTATCTTTTCTGGCATGTGTTGTAGTCTGTACAGTTTTTTAAGTGCTGCTAAGGCCTTATTATTTCTGTCTTGAATATGTTTGTTATACCCGTTGATTGTAATAAGTAGTCCTAGACATTTACCTTCAGATTTGAATTCTATGGGATCTTCGTCTATAATAAGTGGGTTAGTGATTCTGGCACCAAGGTGTAGAGGAGTGAATTTTGTTAAGTTGGTTTTAATTCTCCATTTTTTCTCGAAATCATTTACTTTCAGTATTTCTCTTTCTGTTTGCCTGTTTAATATGTTTTTAGATTTGCCTTTATATCCAGTGATCTGGGTTATGTCATCAGCGTAGCATATATTTAAATTTCTATCTGATGCTTCCAGATCGTTTGTGAAGATGGTATAGAGTGTTGGCGACAGTACACTCCCTTGTGGAACTCCTGAAGCCAGCTCGAAGGAAGGTCCAATGTAGTTGTCTATTTTTAATGCTGCTGTTCTATCATCAAGGAAGTCACAAAGTAATTTTTCAATAGTGGTAGGAAGTTGCTGATGTAAAATCTTAAACTTTAATCCTATGTGCCAAACTTTGTCGAATGCTTTGGTTACGTCTCTGAATATAATTTGACATTGTCCTCGATCTCCTTTGTTCTGTGCTATTTGTTCAGTTATGATTGCAAGTGCATGTGTTGTGCCTATGCCCTCTCTAAATCCAAACTGGTTATTGTTATATTTATTTTTTAATTCTAGGTGTCTCCTCAGTCTGCTATTGATGATACGTTCTAAAATTTTTCCAGGTACCTCCAGCAGCGATATAGGTCTGTAGTTTTCAGTTTTGTGTGGAGTTTTTCCTTGTTTAGGTATTAACCGGACTATGGCCTTTTTCCATGTGTCAGGAAAATAGCCTGCAGAGATGGTGTTATTATAAATGTGTGTAAGTCTTGTGATGGCTTTATCAGGAAGTGCTTGGAGGATCGTTTTGTTTATCCCACTTTGTCCTGGACTGGATTTCTTAATATTTTTAATCACATTTCCTACTTCCTCAGGTGTTATTTGTGTGTCAAGAGCGCAGGTTCCTAGACGTGATGTGTCAGTGCTATCGTAGGGGGATATTCTGTCTAGGTTGTTTTGTAAAAATTGGTATATTTCTTCACTTTCTTCTTCTTCATCCTCTGCCTCCTCTTCAAATATTTGCGTGTGCGTTTTCTCAGTTGAAAAGTGGTATATATATTAGCGTGCCTACTCAGGATCAGGAGTCGCCACCTCAGCGAGCGTCCTGATTGGTCCAGACGCGCTCTGGGCCGATCTGATCTCGCGTATATATAGCCGTTTTTCCCAAAATTCACTACTTGCTCGCAGAGCTACCGACGAGGTTAGAGTACTCGCGCTCCTCATTTATCACCAACAACAACAACTACTACTACTACTACTACTACCACAACATCCATTATCATGTCTGGACGCGGCAAGGGAGGAAAGGTGAAGGGAAAGTCAAAGTCCCGTTCCAGTCGTGCTGGACTCCAGTTCCCGGTCGGCAGGATTCATCGCCTTCTAAGGAAAGGCAACTACGCCGAGCGCGTGGGTGCTGGTGCCCCCGTGTACCTTGCGGCAGTTATGGAGTACCTGGCTGCTGAAGTCCTTGAGCTTGCCGGCAATGCCGCCCGTGACAACAAGAAGACTCGCATCATCCCACGTCACCTGCAGCTGGCCATCCGCAACGACGAGGAACTTAACAAGCTCCTCTCCGGAGTCACCATTGCACAGGGTGGCGTGCTGCCCAACATTCAGGCCGTGCTCCTTCCCAAGAAGACTGAGAAGAAGTAAATAAAGGGCCTCCCTCCCCTTCAGCCAATATCACCATCAATCCGGCTCCTCTTCGGAGCCACACGTTCAAACATCTAGAGAGTTGTGTAGACTATACTGGTATATCAATAATAAGCAAGTAGTGTATTTATTTTCGAGTTAGTTATTTGTTATTATTATTATTATTATTTAGTCAGGCACGCAAGTGACCGAGAATAAATATGTATACTATATTTCTACTAATGTACCTGCTGTGTGTCACAGTGGAGAGTTGATTAGATGTGTTGCCTATTGTGATATGTTGAGCGTCTTTTTCATCTCAATGTATATTTTGTTTTATGAGAAACTGAGAACGATGAGGGGCGTGATCATTGAAATAAGTCAATGATAATAATAATAATAATAATAATAATAATAATAATAATAATAATAATAATAATGATAATAATAATAATAATAATAATAATAATGATAATAATAATAATACTTGGAGAAGACCTGATGAAGTGAGAAAGATGGTTATAATTAATAATGGTTTCTTTTCTTAGCTCAGATAGTGATAGTGAACATGGTTATGAGAAAGTAGTAGTAATAATAGTAGTCTATGGTCCTTCTTTCTTTTCATGTTTGTGGACCTTAAAAAGGTCCGGGAGATGATGTTATTCAATGATGATAATGCAAGCTGAATAGCTGGCACCATCTCAATAATGGAGCGATTTAACCACCAAATCCGTACAGGGTACGGCCCTGACGCTTGAGGGCGTAGACAACGTCCATGGCAGTAACGGTCTTACGCTTGGCGTGCTCGGTATAGGTGACAGCATCCCTGATAACGTTCTCAAGGAACACCTTGAGCACCCCACGAGTCTCCTCGTAGATGAGACCAGAGATGCGCTTGACGCCACCTCGGCGAGCTAGACGACGGATAGCAGGCTTGGTGATTCCCTGGATGTTATCACGCAGAACCTTACGGTGACGCTTGGCGCCTCCCTTTCCAAGACCCTTGCCTCCCTTGCCGCGGCCAGTCATGGTGATGAGAGCTGCTAGTACGACGTCCGAACGGTCTAACAGGAAGCTCACGAATGTGCCTCAAAATAACATAACATAACAAAGAGAGAAAAGATGGGGAGGGAGAAGTGGGGATAGTGGGAAGAATAGGGGGGTGATAAGAAGGGAATTGTAGGAGGAGAAATAGTCACTGGGGCTTAACCCAGGCGCAATTTGAATTAGGAAGGACATCTTTTTTTTTTTTTTTTTTTTTTTTTTTTTTTTTTTAGCGTGTTATATTCATTCTAAGATGGCAAGGGAGACAAGGTCCTTATCGGGGAAAGCAGGAGAGTCCGCCACCAACCGAGCAAGCCAAGCCCAAAACAGCCACGGCAACGGACGCCGCCCACGCACCCAAAACACCAGGCCAAACCACGCACAAGTTAGGGGCCAGACTATCCAGAGCCTGCATTATCAGGATGTGAAAGAGGAGTGAAGGACAGTCAGAGTAAAAAAGGGTTTTTTTGTGTTTTTTATTGGTTCAAAGAAGGACAGAGGAAGAAGTACATCCGTATAGCGGAGGGACCTACAGTTTTACGTGGGTTCCGAACCACGGATAGTAGTAGAGTGATTTGGTGATGGGCGGGATATTTATTGTGTGATGTAATGTGGTGGGTGAAAAAGCGGTGTCGGTCCTTTCATCTCGTGTCCTGTGACTTGTCCTGCAAAAAGGCCAACCTGCTAAAAAAAAAAAAAAAAAAAAAAGAGAGAATATAAAAAATGTCGTGGTATTATGTGCATGGGGAGGGTGAGGATGGTTTGTGATAATGATTGACGTGATTGTAGGATGTGCAATGACAGAGGCTCGAAAAGGCTCCCTCACCGCAACGAGGGGTCAAATCTAATACCATCTGCTTGCACGCGGTAAGTCGCCGGTGGTGGGGGGTGAATGGAGATTCCTGCATGGATGCTTCCAGGGCCCCGCCCCACCATCTCTTGACTACCTTACTACCCAGCTCTGGCCGCACCAAACTACCTCTGTGGGGGGGGGGTGAAGTGGCTTCCACTGAATAGTGTGGTTGCCGTCCCCACCATCAGTGCTGGCCGCTCCATAACTGCCACGGGGGGTACCACTACCGGAACGTCATGCCAACGGCCGGGGGCCCCATTGCCGTGGCGTCAGTGGGAGAAGTGCGGTTCGTGCTATCCTCTTTCATCTGAAAGTGGTCTGGTGTCCCTTTGAGAACCTAGGCTGCGAGACGGAAAAATAATGCATAAAAAAACACAAAAATATGAATAAAAAACCATAAGACAAAATATATAAAAAAACCACTAGGTGTTGGCACGCGAGCCCACTCCTTCGGTCAGAGGCATGGAATGTTAATGGTGGTGTGTTTTGTCGCATCTTTTTCCCGGGAGCGGTCCGGTGCCTCCTTGGGACCTAGGCTGCGAGACAGAAAGATAATGCATAAAATAAACAAAAGATGAATACAAAGCCATAAGACAAAAAATATGAAAAAACCACTAGGTGTAGGCACACGGGCTCGCCCCACGTGAACGAGAGTGCGACGATGATTCCACTCAGACACCTTGAGTAGTAGAGAAGATTAGAGAAAGAGAGAGAAAGAGAGAGAGAGAGAGAGAGAGAGAGAGAGAGAGAGAGAGAGAGAGAGAGAGAGAGAGAGAGAGAGAGAGAGAGAGAGAGAGAGTGAAAGAGAGAGTGAAGGAGTCCGTTATTTAGAAAATGGGGTCAGGAGGCACAGTGGGAGGGTCAAGGAGGTTGCAGTGTGGGAGGTGACGGAAAGCTGGGGGAAGGTTGGTTATGAAATTGTATGTGTTTGTGTGTCTGTCAGAAAATGAGGTTAGCTGTTTGTTGAGTCTGTTGTAGTGTGTTATGTTAACAGGAGGGATGTTGGACTCCTCATGAGTAGAGAGAGAGGACCGAAAGTCGAACCATTTCGTTCCAAGGGCGAAACGAATTGCTCGATTCTGGACCCTCTGAAGTTTTGAGAGGTTAGTGGGAGCGGAAAGAGAGAGTGCAAGAGGGCAATAGGTTAAAAGGGGGAGAATAAAAGCTTTGAAGAGGTGTAGTTTTGTTTTCGTGTTGCTGTCGCGAAATCTTTCGAGGTTGCTCAAGGCCACGGCGGCTAAAGCAGCTTTTTGGTTTATATGTATGTTGAATTTGAGGTGCTTGTCGATGGTGAGGCCAAGCACTTTGTTGTTGTTACTGATGGGGATTGGGTTGGGGTGTGGAACAATGTTGTTCAATGAGATTTGGCGAGGCTGACTTTTTTTTATGTTAAAGTAGGTGACTTTAGATTTTTCGGGATGGGAGAGGATTCGCCATTTCATCTCCCATAGGCTAGTCGCCGTCAGTTCCCGTTGAATTTTGTCTGTGAGGAGATCTAACGACCTGGCTCGAGCCAATTGCGTTACATCGTCCGCGTATTGAATGGTTAATGAATCATTATGAACTGGAGGGGGCATGTCAGCTGTATACATGTTGAAAAGGGTGGGGGACAGTACAGAGCCTTGTGGGACTCCAGCCTGAGGGGAAAAGGATGTTGAAAAGGTGCCCTGATGACAGATTCTTGTCCGTCTCTCTACCAGAAAACTACATAGTATGCGTTGCGTTAGGGGGGGAAGGTTGAAGTTGTTGCAAATTTTGTGTTTTAAGCCTGCGTGCCAAACAGTGTCAAATGCTTTTTTGACATCTTTTGTTACAAGGGCTGCTCTGAAATAGGGCTTATTGAAATTTAAGTATGCAACTATGCTGTTTAGAGCGTCCTCGGTTGAGGCGTTCCTCCGGAAGCCGAACTGCTGTGGTGCCAGCAGCTCGTTACCTTCGAGGAACGCTCTCAATCTTAAATTGATGAGGCGTTCAAAGGTTTTTCCGAGAATTTCAAGGAGGCTAATGGGGCGATAGTTTTCTGGTAAGTGGGAGTTTTTTCCGGGCTTAGCAATGAGGGTGATGTTTGAAATTTTGAATGCCTTAGGAAAGTATCCAGAGGCAAGGCAGGCGTTGAAAATCTCCGTCAGGCTGGATATAGTTTCTTGGGGAAGGTTCCGCACCATGGGCCAGGTGACTCCTGAGGGGCCATGGGCTCGCCGCGGAGTATGCCTGAGCAACCTGGCGACATCATCCTCCTCAATAGGTGTGGTGAGAGGGTGTTGGGGGTTGAGGCGTATTTTTTGTATAGTGTTATGTGGAATCGTGTTTGCTAGGTTGTGGCGTGCACGATCGATGATGTTGTTTATGTGGGCAATACTGGGCTCGTGGACTGGGAGAGGGTGTGGTTGGAAAGTATTGTGCCAGTGTGTCTTGAAGATGCTGGTGACTTGTTCTGGGTTTGTGATGCGATCCCCGTTCACTAGGAGGTACTCGAATCTTTCCCGCTGGCATCCCCTCAGCCTGTACACCATGTGCCAGAACTGTGTAGGATTACTGCAGCGGGTTCTGTCCATATGGGAGACTAGATTCCTCCAGTGAGCGCTGTGATCTTCCTGTAGGCTATTTGTTATGTGTGTACGAAGGGTGCAAAGATCTCCGTAGATAGGTGTGTGGTTGTGCTTGTTTTTTAAAAAGCGTGTTCTGTAGCACACTAGCAGCCTTTGTGTTCTAATGGAAGGTCGGAAGTCTATATGAATTATATGTTGTTTTGTTGGTATGTGTCTGTTGGCTGATGTCAGAATATTGTTGTGTAACGTCTCTAAGGCACTGTCTATGTCTGTGTAGGGTTGGCCTTCGAGCTGTGTTGGTTGGTGTAAGTCTGTGAGTGTTTTCTTGAAGCTCTCCCAGTCGGCGGAGCGGTAGTCGGAGACAGGTGGGGATGGGGTGGATATGGGATTGGAGGATATTTTGAGGATTAGGGGAACGTGGTCAGAACCACAGAGTGGTCCATGGGAGATATAGTGGTGGAAAAGTAGGGATTGCCGATTGGAGAGGATGAGATCTGGCCTGCCATTCCCATTGTGCGTAAAGCATGTGGGGAAGTCAGGTCCAAGGAAACGGAGGCGTTTCAGTTGTGTTAGTTGAAGGAGTTCGTGTCCGTGTTGGTTGTTGTTTGAGTGTTTGAAGGCGGTGTGTTTGGCGTTTAGGTCTGCAAGTATGTAGACCGGGATATTTGTGTGATTGAAAAGATTGTTGAGGCTGGTGAGTGGGAGCCCAGTTTTTGGTCTGCTGTATGTGGTGGCAATGAGAAATTGCCCATGTTGTGTTTCGATCTTGGTGGCCAGGAAGTGGGCTGAGGGCCAGTTGGTTATGTGTATGTGTTTGATGGTACATTTTACCATGAGAGCTACGCCGTCATGATGCGTACCTGTTGTGTAGCGTGTGTTGTAGCCATATAGTTTTATGGGTTTTGGTGGTGAACCTGTGTGGTTGAGGAGGACGATGTCTGGATCGATCGATCGAATTGCTTCTGAAATATGGTGTCTGTTATTCCAGAAACCGCGACAGTTTAATTGTATTATTGTGAGCATGATTTAAGTGTTTTTTTATGTGTTTTTTTTACCCCTCGACGCGGTTCGTGTAGAGGGGGGGGAGGGTTGGGGCACTGTCGCTAGGTGTCGCTTTGTTTCAGTCTTTTTTGTGGTGTTAGTGGTGTTGGCAGTAGTGGTGGTAGAGGTAGAGGTAGATCGTGGTGGAGAGGGCTTTTGGGGCTGCGATTCCCCACAAGCTGAGTCCTCTTCAATAACCAATTCCCCAGGTGAAGGGGGACTAGCGTTATTAGGTGTGGTGTGTTCAGGTTCTTGGAGTGTGAGTGTTGGGGCGTGTGTTTCCTCATTTTGTTCTGGGTAGTTTTGTTTGAAGTGTTCTTGGTTTGTCTGGTGGAAGTGTGGTGGAAGTTTTATTGTGGGGCAGCCATTGTACTCAAGCAAGGAGTTCATTGTTTCTGCCTGTTTTTTTAGATCACCAAATGAGGTTTGGATTGAATATTTTATTATAATTTCTGCAAGCAGAAGTTTCTCGGTGTTTGTGTTTGTATTTTTTGGTGTGAGAGAGTAGGGTGTGGTGGCTTGGGCGTAGGAAGTGGTTGGCTGAGGAGTGGTCTGTGGTGAGTTTTGTTGTTTTTGGTGAGCGCGTTTTATTTGGCATTTAAAGGAAACGGCAGTGTGTTCGCCGTTGCAATTCGCGCATTTTATGGTGGAGGCCTGGCAATTCCTATAATCGTGGCCCCTAGCTGCACACTTGGAGCACACTTGTTCTGTTTCTTTGCACTGGTTTGTGCGGTGGCTGAATTGATAACACTTGTAGCACTGGGTGACTGGGAGGTATTCTTCTATGTTAATATTGTATGAGGGCACTATTTGAGAAAATAGCTTAATGCCTTTGTTTTTTAAAAGTTCGGCCTGTTGTTTTGAGCGTAGTTTAATCTTCAGCATATGGACTTTTGGGATGATGAGTAGTTCGTCAATCTGTGTATCATTCTTTTCCTGGATTTCAGTCAGGAGGTTGTCGTTGGTCTTTTTTAAGATGTACTCGTCTACTCGCCGGGCAAGGATCGTTCGAGCCGATTTTTGCTCCGGAGACTCGACGAGCTCGAAGCCAAGAAGTTTTAAGTTTTCGGTCGCTTGGTGAGACGTGTGGTTATCACGGTCCGCGTCATTAGCTAAACCGATAATGATGTAGGGGCCAGATTTGAAGCATTTCGTGTGGGGGACCTGGGTTCTGGAAAAGAAAGCATTGCTAAGGTCAGCAGGGATGTTAGCAGTTTTTATTTTGTATCTTATAGTCCGGTCAGGGGGGCGTGGGAAGGCCATCCCGTCATGGGGCGGGGCCCTATGACGATTATAGCCTTGTAGAGGTGGCGCTACAGCCTTGTGGCGCTACAGCCTTATGAGTGCTACAACCACGAGTACCTATAACAACCTATTGTTGTTTCCTATCGTCCTAGTGCCCTATATCCCGAGGGGGATCCTAGCTGGAGGGAAGGAAGCCCTAAATATCTGACCCTGAGGTAGGGTTTGTACTCTGCCGAAGATTCTCCAGGCTGCTCTGGCCAGCACTGGAGGCCCCGGTGGCTAGAGAGCGCGGAAAAGGCTTGCCTAAGGCCCAGTCCTGACTCTGTTGCCGGTACGAAGAGAGGAAGAGAAGAAGTAGGAGGAACAGAGTTGGCGCAAGTCACTTATACCAGGTGAGTTGCTGCAGTCTTCCAGCGATACCCTTAGGTGAGGCTCTCTCCACCAGGCACGTAGGGAAAACCGCGGCGCCTCAAAGCGACTGCCGGGTGTCTATCTGTATCTTTTTTTTTGTAAGCAGGCCAGGGCCTGATTGTTTGGAGGTGAGCTGGGAGCGAAGCTGCTCCTTTCTCGGTGATTCGTGGGCGAGTGTGTGCGCCTTGCCTCCTGTCGGACTTTTCTTAAGCACAGGAGTGAAAGCAGGAGCGGAGCTTGGCGCCGATTGGTTCCTTACGGACCCGGGAGGCGGAGCTTGTATCTCAGCGGCACGGTGAGGGGCGGAGCTTCTTCCTTGAGCGGTGTCTTCCGGTTGGCTGGCTGCTGCTAGCTGGGAGTGCTGGAACTGGGAGATCCTTCTCCTTCAACAGCTGGAGGTAGAATGTTGCCTCAAAATAACATAACATAACAAAGAGAGAAAAGATGGGGAGGGAGAAGTGGGGATAGTGGGAAGAATAGGGGGGTGATAAGAAGGGAATTGTAGTAGGAGAAATAGTCACTGGGGCTTAACCCAGGCGCAATTTCAATGAGGAAGGACATCTTTTTTTTTTTTTTTTTTTTTTTTTTTTTTTTTTTTTACGTGTTATATTCATGCTAAGATGGCAAGGGGGACAAGGTCTTTATCGGGGAGGGTTTTTCCCTCCCTTGATGATAAAACAATGCAATAAGGCAAGCAGAAAAGAAAAACAAATAATAAAATGCTTCCATTGACAAATAAAGCATCTCTCTCTCTCTCTCTCTCTCTCTCTCTCTCTCTCTCTCTCTTTCTCTGTGTGTGTATATATATATATATATATATATATATATATATATATATATATATATATATATATATATATATATATATATATATATATATATATATCCTTATTATTCTTTTCATAGATTCTTTTCAAGATCAACGAGGTTAAGCAACGGCTCTGGGCAAAACGTGGATGGGTGACTACACAAGCTTCATCCCGCAACTGGATCAGGATCACGGGTCCCCGTCCCAGCCAGTTCTGTGATTGGCCCAGACATTCCTGGGCCGAGAGCACACTTAACTACTGCTACCACCTCACATCATCATTGTTCTTAATAATAAATTCTTCTTCTTCTTCTTCTCCTTATCATTATTACTATACAAATAATAATGATAATGATAATAAATTAATAATAATAATAATAAGAAGAAGAAGAAGAAGAAGAAAAAGAAGAAGAAGAAGAAGAAGAAGAAGAAGAAGAAGAAGAAGAAGAAGAAAAAGAGGAAGAAAATAATAATAAGAATAAAAATAAAATAAAATAATTATAATAAAAAATAAATAAATAAATGAAAATATAATATTAAAAGAAGAAAAACAAGAAGAAGGAGAAGAAGAAGAAGAAGAAGAAGAAGAAGAAGAAGAAGAAGAAGAAGAAGAAGAAGAAGAAGAAGAAGAAGAAGAAGAAGCAGAAGAAAAAAAAAAATAAGAAGAAGAAGATTAAGAAGAAGAAGAAGAAGAAGAAGAAGAAGATGAAGAAGAAGAAGAAGAAGATGAAGAAGAAAAAAGAGAAACAGAAGAAGAACAAGAAGAAGAAGATAGTGTAATCTTCTAATAGTCGGAAACTCAAGCTCACCAAGGCCAACGACCACACAACGTTGAATACACCGCTCCTCGTCTGATCAGCGAAAAAAAGCAACGTTGGTTCCGGTTAGTACTTGGATGGGTAACCGCCTGGGAACACCATATGTTGTTGGCATTCCAACATTTTTTTTTACTTATTCATTCATCATTTTGCATTTTTTTTTTACCTCGCTTAATGCAATAAGGCAAGCAAAAAAATAAAATAAATAGATAAATAAAATACTTACAAATACTTACATAAAAGGATCTCTCTCTCTCTCTCTCTCTCTCTCTCTCTCTCTCTCTCTCTCTCTCTCTCTCTCTCTCTCTCTCTCTCTCTCTCTCTCTCTCTCTCTCTCGCTCTCTTTTATTATTAATTCTCATTCACGGTGTTATTCTTGTTGTTGTTGTTGTTGTTGTTGTTGCTGTTGTTGTTGTTGTTGTTGTTGTTGTTGTTGTTGTTGTTGTTGTCGTTATTGTTGTTCTTGTTGTTGTTGTTGTTGTTGTTGTTGTTGTAGTTGTTGTTTTTATTGTTTTTCTTTTTCATCTAAAGTTTCTTTATTTTTATAGTATTAACATTATTATTTTAATATTGCTGTTATTAATATTATTATTACTACTATTCTTCTTCTTCTTCTTCTTTTTCTTCTTCTTCTTCTTCTTGTTTTTTTTTCTACTTCTTCTTCTTCCTCTTCTTCTTCTTCTTCTTCTTCTTCTTCTTCTTCTTCTTCTTCTTCTTCTTCTTCTTCTTCTTCTTATAATTATAATTATTATTATTATTATTATTATCATTATTATTATTAATTTTCTAAATTTCTTATTCCATTTATTTCATTTTTTTCAACTAATATAAATTATCATATGTTTTTATATTTTAAAGATTTGTGTTATATATTCATGGATTTTTTTTTATTTATTTATCTACTTATTTTTATTATTACTATTATTATTTATTTATTTATTAAATTTAACCTAACCTAACCTAACATAATGTAACATTACCTAAACTACCCTAAACTAACCCAAACTTAACATAACCTAAATTAGCTTAACCTAACTTTGTTGTTGCTGTTGTTGTTGTTGTTGTTGTTGTTGTTGCTGTTGTTGTTTTTCTTCCTCCTTTCTTTTTATTGTTGTTCCTAACCTAACCTAAGTTAACTTCACCTAACCTGACTAACCTAATCTAACTTAAATTAACATTACCTAACCTAATGTAACCAAACTTCACCTAAATGAACCTAACCTATAATATCCTAAATTAACCTAACCTAAATTAAGCAAAGCTGGCCTAACCTAACCTAACATAACCTAACTTAACCTAACCTAACCTAACATAACGTAACATCACCTAAACTACCCTAAACTAACACTAACAACCTAACCTAAATTAACCTAACCTAACCTAACTTAACCTGACCTGACCTAATCTAACCTAACTTCGCCTTACTTGAATTACATTCAAGTATCGATCAGTCAGTGGAGCCGAGGCTTGCTGGTTTTTCCCATCCTTCACAACCCAACCGACACATATACACACACACACATTCTCTCTCTCTCTCTCTCTCTCTCTCTCTCTCTCTCTCTCTCTCTCTCTCTCTCTCTCTCTCTCTCTCTCTCTCTCTCTCTCTCTAACTCCCTTCGTGATTTCTGGCATCTAGCCAAAAAGTATCTCCAATAACTTTGCTGCTTCTTCTTTCCCTACTCTATTTCAACCAGATGGCACCACTGCTATCGCATCTATTTCTAAAGCTGAAATCTTTGCTCAAACCTTTGCTAAAAATTCTACATTGGACGATTCTGGGCTTGTTCCTCCCTCTCCTCCACCCTCTGACAACTTCATGCCACCTATTAAAATTCTTCGCAATGATGTTTTCCATGCCCTCGCTGGCCTAAACCCTCGGAAGGCTTATGGACCGGATGGGGTCCCTCCTATTGTTCTCCGAAACAATGCCTCCATGCTTGCACCTTGCCTATTCAAATTCTTTCAGCTCTGTCTGTCAACACTACCTTTCCTTCTTGCTGGAAGTTTACTTACATTCAACCTGTTCCTAAAAAGGGTGACCGTTCTAATCCCTCAAACTACCATCCTATTGCTTTAATTTCCTGCCTATCTAAAGTTTTTGAATCTATCTTCAACAGGAAGATTCTTAAACATCTATCACTCCACAACCTTCTATCTGATCGCCAGTATGGGTTCCGTCAAGGCCGCTCTACTGGTGATCTTCTGGCTTTCCTTACTGAGTCTTGGTCATCCTCTTTTAGAGATTTTGGTGAAACTTTTGCTGTTGCCTTGGACATAATTATCAAAAGCTTTTGATAGAGTCTGGCACAAAGCTTTGATTTCCAAACTACCCTCCTACGGTTTCTATCCTTCTCTCTGTTTACTTCATCTCAAGTTTCCTTTTTGACCGTTCTATTGCTGCTGTGGTAGACGGTCACTGTTCTTCTCCTAAATCAATTAACAGTGGTGTTCCTCAGGGTTCTGTCCTGTCACCCACTCTCTTCTTATTATTCATTAATGATCTTCTAAACCAAACTTCTTGTCCTATCCACTCCTACGCTGAAGATACCACCCTGCACTTTTCCACGTCTTTTCATAGACGTCCAACCCTTCAGGAGGTAAACATATCACGCAGGGAAGCCACAGAACGCCTGACTTCTGATCTTTCTAAAATTTCTCATTGGGGCAGAACAAACTTGATATTGTTCAATGCCTCAAAAAATCAATTCCTCCATCTATCAACTCGACACAACCTTCCAGACAACTATCCCCTCTTCTTCAATGACACTCAACTGTCCCCCTCTTCTACATTGAACATCCTCGGTCTGTCCTTTACTTATAATCTGAACTGGAAACTTCACATCTCATCTCTAGCTAAAACAGCTTTTATGAAGTTAGGTGTTCTGAGACGTCTCCGCCAGTTTTTCTCACCCCCCCAGCTGCTAACTCTGTACAAGGGCCTTATCCGTCCATGTATGGAGTATGCTTCACATGTCTGAGGGGGGTTCCACTCATACTGCTTTTCTAGACAGGGTGGAATCAAAAGCTTTTCGTCTCATCAACTCCTCTCCTCTAACTGACTGTCTTCAGCTTCTCTCTCACCGCCGCAATGTTGCATATCTAGCTGTCTTCTACCGCTATTTTCATGCTAACTGCTCTTCTGATCTTGCTAACTGCATGCCTCCCCTCCTTCCGTGGCCTCGCTGCACAAGACTTTCTTCTTTCTCTCACCTCTATTCTGTCCACTTCTCTAACGCAAGAGTTAACTAGTATTCTCAATCATTCATCCCTTTCTCTGGTAAACTCTGGAACTCCCTGCCTGCTTCCGTATTTCCACCTTCCTATGACTTGAATTCCTTCAAGAGGGAGGTTTCAAGACACTTATTCATCATTTTTTGACCACTGCTTTGACCCCTGTATGGGACTGGCATTTCAGTGGGCATTTTTTTTATTACATTTTTGTTGCCCTTGGCCAGTGTCCTTCCTACATAAAAAAAAAAAAAAAAATAGTAGTAGTAGTAGCAGTAGTAGTAGTAGTAGTAGTAGTAGTAGTAATGCTATTTTTCATATATTTAGTAATTTTATTTTTCATATTATTATTTATATTTATATTTTTTGTTTTGTTTTGACATTCATACGAATGCTATAAAGGTGAAGCATAGAAATTTATTTGATTAATTAATTAATTTATATATCTATTTATTTTGATTTTTTAAATTAATTAATTTATTTATTTTTATTATTATTATTTTTTTTTTTTATGTCTCTATGATAAGCAAAGCATTATAGAATTTATGAAAGCACATATCCTCTAGAGTCTTGCCCTACAAAAGATTCTGTAAAGTAAAAAATAAAGGGAATAAGTGTCAGTGACGTTTGATGAATAGAGGAAGGCGTGGCAGAAATTACCATAAAACGTATATAAATGAAAATTTATCTTCCTCGTATTTTCCAACTTGCGTTTGCTTCTTGAAAATTTAACTGGGTGGGTCATATAGCAGACATATTGTTCTTTCCTCCATTGTAGTTTGTTTCCAGCAAGCCCCCTAAATAAAGTTTCTGTTTTTTTTTTTTTTTTTTTTTTTTTTTTTAAAGAAATGAGGAATTACATTCTAACGCTGATCACTGAGCGGAGCGTAGACGAGCTGCTATCCTCAAGGACGTTACCTCTCTCTCTCTCTCTCTCTCTCTAAATAAGACTTTAAATAAAAAGAATATATATATATATATATATATATATATATATATATATATATATATATATATATATATATATATATATATATATATATATATATATATATATATATATATATATATATATATATATATATATATACTCGTATATACATATATATATATTAAAAGACAATGAATATCCTCTGGGGAAGGGGTGACAATCCTTATTTAACCCTTAATTTCAGTTGAATTTTGACAAGTCTACGTTAAAATGTTTCCATTTTTCTGCAGTGATAAAGAAACGTAGAGGGTTAGCTAATATATTTAATTGTTAATTGTATCTTTTTTTCTTTCTTTTTTTCATTTATTCTTTTATTAATTTTTCTTTTCATTGCTTAATTATGCATTAAGCCGACACTGCAGGTTACAATTGCAGATATTGCAAGTATTTTTGACACAATACAAGTACATCCAGCTAAACTATTGCTACAGTATAGAGAGAGTATTTCGATTACATACCTTATTCTTCATCTTCTTTTCTTCTTTTTTTTTTTTTTTAATAAATATAATAATAAATAAATAAGTAAATAGGTATTGTCAAATGAAATCGTCGAGATTACGCAGGGGTTTCGGGCAATACTTGGATGGGTGACTACACAAGCCTCATCTGTCTGAAAAAATAAATAAATAAATAAAAAAAATAAGAATAAGAATAGGGAGAATGAACGAAAATTTTAAGTAATAAAGATAACAGTAAGAATTATTATAACAAGAATAAGAAAAATTACAATAAAGGAATATAAAAAAAAAGAAAGAAAGCATCCCATGTCTTTCTTCCTAATTGTCATAGAAGGGTGAATTCTTTTGTATATTTTCCAACATTTCCAATACAACGATATGAATGGGGGAAGAAAGAATAAGAATAATAGAAAGAAGGCCTCCCAACACCTAGTTCTCCGGTCTTGGCCAATTAGCTAACGGCGGGATCAGCGCAGTTAAGCAGGGGGTCCTCGAAGAACTTGGATGGGTGACCACAAAAGCCTCATCTCTCTGAGAATAGAAAAAAATAGCAATAAGAATGAGGAGAATGAACGAAAAACGAAAATAATAAAATAACAATAACAACTATAATAAAAAAAAGAAGATTAGGAATAAAAAGAACAAAAATAAGGGAAAAAAGTAATAATATATCTCTCTTGCTAATTGTCGTAGAATTATGAATGAAGGGTTAATTTTAGTGCATATTTTCCAACATTTTCAGCACAACAATGCAACAACAATACAGGAAAGAATAAGAATAAGAGAAATAAGCCCTCCCAACACCTTGTTCTCCGCTCTTGACCAATCAGCTGACGGCGGGATCAGCAAGGTTAAGCAGGGGGTCCGGGCAGAACTTGGATGGGTGACCGCACAAGCCTCATCTCTCTAAAAGTAGGATAAATAAGAATAAGATAAGGAAGAATAATAAAAAAAAATGAAAATAATAAAGATAACAATATTAATTATGACAAGAATAAGAAAAAAATAGAATAAAAAGAATGAAAAAAATAAGAATATCACAACTTTCTTGCTAATTGTCTTAGAATTTTAAATGACATGTCAGTTCTGCTGTATATTTTCCAAGATTTGTTATGAATGAGGGAAGAAAGAATAAGAATAAGAATAAGAATAAGAACAAAATGAATTAGACTAACAATAATGATCACATCTTTCATGCGGTGACTGCGTGGGCGATGAGCCTCACTGGACGTTTCTGACCAATCACAAGGCAGGGTTGGAGTCGTCGGGCCCACCCGATTCATATATAAAGGGATTTTGTGGGAAGCGCGGGCAGACTCAGCTGAGTGTTCGTTGTGAGTTGTTGTTACCACAACTATGGCACGTACCAAGCAAACGGCTCGCAAGTCCACTGGTGGCAAGGCGCCCCGCAAGCAGCTTGCTACAAAGGCAGCTCGCAAGTCTGCTCCAGCCACTGGAGGTGTCAAGAAACCCCACCGTTACAGGCCTGGAACCGTTGCTCTCCGTGAGATCCGCCGTTATCAGAAGAGCACTGAGCTGCTTATCAGGAAACTGCCTTTCCAGCGCCTGGTGCGTGAAATTGCTCAGGATTTCAAGACTGACCTCCGCTTCCAGTCCTCTGCTGTCATGGCTCTCCAGGAAGCTTCCGAGGCTTACCTCGTGGGTCTGTTTGAGGATACCAACCTGTGCGCCATCCATGCCAAGCGCGTGACTATCATGCCAAAGGACATCCAACTGGCTCGTCGCATCCGTGGCGAGCGTGCCTAAGAAGTCATCCACGAATGATCTTCATAACAGCAATATCTAGGCCCTTTTTAGGGCCAAACATCTCTTTCATTAAAGAATTTTCATAGACAATCTGTTTGGTTTTGTGGAAGAAAATATTTATTTTCCATCTTTCAGTATCAGGTATCGACTTTCAACTCAATATCCTTCCCCCCTTTTTTTTTTTTTATATTATTATTATTATTCCCTCTTCCATGGCCATATCTCTTTCACTTGGGAGAATTTTTATCTTTCTTTATCTCTATTTTTTTTTTATCTTTTCTTTATCTCCACAGAATAATAATCACGATAATAATAAGCATAATAATAATAATAATAATAATAATAATAATAATAATAATAATAATGATACAATAATTATTATAATAATAATCATAATAAAAACAACAATATTAATATTATTAATAATGATAATAATAATAATAATAATAATAATAATAATAATAATAATAATATTAATAATAATAACAATAATTATAATAATAATGCATTTGTCTATATCGTATCTTTTTTCCTTTTCAAGTGTGGCTCCAATGGAGCCGGGTATTATTTTATACTGGCAGCAGTATACTGGCCGCCTGTTTACTTGGAGGAGGTATACTTGGTAACAGCCTTGGTGCCTTCAGAAACAGCGTGTTTTGCCAGTTCACCAGGCAGAAGAAGACGGACAGCGGTCTGGATTTCCCGGCTGGTGATGGTGGAGCGCTTGTTATAGTGTGCCAGGCGGGATGCCTCGGCAGCGATGCGCTCGAAAATGTCATTCACGAACGAGTTCATGATTGACATGGCCTTGGAGGACACGCCAGTGTCTGGGTGGACTTGCTTGAGCACCTTGTAGATGTAGATGGAGTAGCTCTCCTTCCTCCTGCGCTTCTTCTTCTTGTCGCCCTTGGCAATGGCCTTCTGTGCCTTGCCAGCTTTCTTGGCAGCCTTTCCTGATGCTTTGGGAGGCATAGTGTCGCCGTACTGCTGTGAGAACGAGTGTGCGTTTTTTTTTTTTTTTTTTTTTTTTTTTTTTTTTTTTTTTTTTTTTTTACAGAAAGACGGGGAAGAGTAAGAGATTGGACAGATAGAAGAAAAGAAAGAAATTGAAGGAAAGAATTAGAGTAAAAGTTTGTGGGCAGACCACTTTGCTATTCTTATTGTATATATATTGTATTTTATTTTTTTGTGAAGAGGCTGCACTCTTTTATTTTTGTGTGTGTATTAGGCATTTTTATTTCTTTACTATTAATTTTAAGCAAAACCCAGCTAAACCATCATCGTCCCTGTCAAAAAGATTGCTTTATATTTATTCTGTCTTACAGAGGAAGAGTTGAGTTGATACGGGGCCCTGTTCTACCTCTCACCGCTGCCAGATGACCGCTAACAGAGCTGGGCTGCACCACCCCTTGCCGGGGGAGGGGGCCGGCCACGGGAAGCCTCCTTGCTTCTCACTACCGAGCTCAACGCCTCCCACGACCCGGCAACTCAGGGCGCAGTGCAAAGGAAGAACGATCCCATTATCCCCATACCGTAAGTGTTCTTATGTGTTTTTTTGTGTGTTGATTTTAATGTTTTGTTTTTCTTTTCAGGTGTCCGTACTACTGATGTTGGTTTTGCTACAGGTAAGTGTGGTAATCGTATCTACAGGTAAGTGTGTTTCGAATTAATAGTATTTTGGGTTTGGAGTGGCGTCATAGCGACTTAGGCTACTAGGGAAATTTCTGTTGTAATTCTGAATATTCTCTCTGTTTTCTTTGAGTTTAGTTAATGTGTGGTGTTGTAAGTCTTCTAGTCTATCCCATACCCTTTTAGCTCTTTCATGTAGTTTGATGTTTAGTGGTAGCGTTTTTGTGTATTGATGGATTTGCATACTATTCATAGTATATGGGTATCGTTGGTTGATGGCAAATCTTAATGCTTTATTTTGAATTTTTTGTAGTTTGCTGACTTGTGTTTGGCTAAGTGCATGAGTGGGTATTGGTGGGTACTCTAGTATTGGTAGTACTAGAGCCTTCACTAGGTGAATTTTTATCTTTTCTGGCATGTGTTGTAGTCTGTACAGTTTTTTAAGTGCTGCTAAGGCCTTATTATTTCTGTCTTGAATATGTTTGTTATACCCGTTGATTGTAATAAGTAGTCCTAGACATTTACCTTCAGATTTGAATTCTATGGGATCTTCGTCTATAATAAGTGGGTTAGTGATTCTGGCACCAAGGTGTAGAGGAGTGAATTTTGTTAAGTTGGTTTTAATTCTCCATTTTTTCTCGAAATCATTTACTTTCAGTATTTCTCTTTCTGTTTGCCTGTTTAATATGTTTTTAGATTTGCCTTTATATCCAGTGATCTGGGTTATGTCATCAGCGTAGCATATATTTAAATTTCTATCTGATGCTTCCAGATCGTTTGTGAAGATGGTATAGAGTGTTGGCGACAGTACACTCCCTTGTGGAACTCCTGAAGCCAGCTCGAAGGAAGGTCCAATGTAGTTGTCTATTTTTAATGCTGCTGTTCTATCATCAAGGAAGTCACAAAGTAATTTTTCAATAGTGGTAGGAAGTTGCTGATGTAAAATCTTAAACTTTAATCCTATGTGCCAAACTTTGTCGAATGCTTTGGTTACGTCTCTGAATATAATTTGACATTGTCCTCGATCTCCTTTGTTCTGTGCTATTTGTTCAGTTATGATTGCAAGTGCATGTGTTGTGCCTATGCCCTCTCTAAATCCAAACTGGTTATTGTTATATTTATTTTTTAATTCTAGGTGTCTCCTCAGTCTGCTATTGATGATACGTTCTAAAATTTTTCCAGGTACCTCCAGCAGCGATATAGGTCTGTAGTTTTCAGTTTTGTGTGGAGTTTTTCCTTGTTTAGGTATTAACCGGACTATGGCCTTTTTCCATGTGTCAGGAAAATAGCCTGCAGAGATGGTGTTATTATAAATGTGTGTAAGTCTTGTGATGGCTTTATCAGGAAGTGCTTGGAGGATCGTTTTGTTTATCCCACTTTGTCCTGGACTGGATTTCTTAATATTTTTAATCACATTTCCTACTTCCTCAGGTGTTATTTGTGTGTCAAGAGCGCAGGTTCCTAGACGTGATGTGTCAGTGCTATCGTAGGGGGATATTCTGTCTAGGTTGTTTTGTAAAAATTGGTATATTTCTTCACTTTCTTCTTCTTCATCCTCTGCCTCCTCTTCAAATATTTGCGTGTGCGTTTTCAAAGATTCAAAGATTTCAAAGATTTATTTAGAAAAGATGGGTTACAAAAAGAGTGGGGGGAGGTGCGCCTGCCTGGCACACGGTAAGAGAAAGAGAGGAAAAATAGAAATACAGTAGAAGATTAAAAGGTGCCGGGCGGACCGGCCTGCAGCTGTTAAGATGGTGATTGTCACAGGGCAGTACATGAGAGGTGAACGGGTGGAAACCGGAGTTCCCGGAGGAAAACCACCCATACTGCTGTGAAATAGAGGAGAGTGGGGAGGGTTACAATATAGGTACAAATACATACATATATACATATACACATATGCATATATATACATATACATACATATATACACATATACATACACACATACACACACATACATATACACATAAGAAAGGTTATCCATAGGCAGTACAATTAGTTAAGGGTGGAAACCGTAGTATTTATGTTGTCACATATGGTGGAGAGTGACATATCGCACGAAGTCTAGAAGATCTTGCGGCGAGTCTCGTCTTGATAGGTGGTGTCCCGTCGTCCCCTCAAGTGTGTGGGCCCTGGCTCAGCCCCGCTGCCGGGAGCTTCGCACGCTTACCCGGGAGGACGAGTACCCCTTGCTGGGATGAAGGCAGTTATCCCAACAACTCAGGGCGCAGTGGGGAGGGGGGAGGGCACACAGAAGGAACCGCCACTGGTCTGCCGTCGGTGTCACCCGGTGGGGTGACATCAGGCCTGGCAGATCCCGGAAGTGGCTTGGCTCGGTTGAGTCGCTGCTTCGTCACTCGGTGGGAACTACTATCAGCAGTGGAAGGGAGAGGCGCTCGCTCTCTCATCAGTCATCGGCAGCAGCAGGAGGAGAGGGGTAGACATAGCGGCGGCAGATGAACGTGCTGTGGGGAAGGGACACTGAGAGTATCAATGGTACGGATAGAGAAAGGGAGTTCAGAAGGATCAGGGCAGATGGGAATATGGGAGGGGGGTAGGAGGCGGGTGTACAGGAAAGCAGGGACGATGGTAGGGGAAGGGACACAGGAAAGGAACAGAGGAGCTGAAGGTTGGGAGGAGATGGAGATAGGGAATGAAGGCAATAATCAATAGTGCATAAGGAGATTCACAAAACGGAAAGGAGAGCACACATTCACCTGTATCGGGGCTCTGGTGGCGGGTTTTCGAGCCTGAGGAGGCTCCTGGGAAACCAGGCGTGCTGACGGCGAGGGGCTTCCTCGTGCAGAAGTTGTAGCACCCGGTACTGGTCCCACCCCTCGTCGTCCATCCGCTGCCACACCTTGGCTGCCATCTCGTGGAGGCGGACGTTGAGGGCTGGGAGGGACGCGGCCTCGTGAAGCTCGGCCGAGCTGGTGAAATCATCCCATCTGGTGCCGAGAGCGAACCGTAGAGCGCTGTTCTGGACCCTCTGCAATCTGCTAATGGCTGTTGTGGAGAGAGCGTGCAAGGGAACAGGGGGATATGTAAGGATAGGTAAGATTAAGGCTTTGATAAGGTGGAGCTTCAGACCAGTGGCCAAGTCCCGGAACCGGTACAGCCTTGCGAGGGCTTCCTTCGCTCGCGTCACGCGCTGGGACACGTGCGCGGTGTACCCCTTTGAGCTGACGGCCAGGCCCAAAAGAGAGAGCCCCTGGGCCTGAAGCCGACGTCATCCCCGTCCACCAGCAGTGGGGCGGGGGTTTTGGTGGCAATGGGTACAACGGTGAACTTGGCCATGTTGGTCTTGATCCTCCACTCCCCCTCAAAGGAGTTGATGCGGGCGATCTCTCTGCTAGTACGGGCGTTCAGCATCATACTGGAGCGGCCTGGATGGAACACAACCTGAGAAACATCATCAGCATAAAGTACATTAACCCCGGCGCCAGAAGCAGGGCAGTCGCTCGTGTAGATGTTGTAAAGCAACGGCGAGAGCACACTGCCCTGCGGGACTCCGGCGTCAAGGGGGAACTCAGGGCCGAGGTGGCTCTTGACCCTAATTCTTGCAGACCTGTCAGCGAGAAAGTCACATAAGAGGCGCTCGACAGTGCCAGGCAGGCCCAGTTGAAGAATCTTGTACTTCAAGCCCAGGTGCCAGACACGATCAAATGCCTTACTTACGTCACGCAGGACAAGGTTGCATCGAAACTTGTTGGCTTGGTGGACAGCCATAGTCTCGGTGACCAGAGCAATGGCCTGAGCGGTGCCCCTGCCACTGCGGAAGCCGTACTGCGCTGGATGCAGGTGGCAGCCATCCTCCAGGTGAAGGCGAAGCCGCGAGATGATGATCCTCTCCAGTAGCTTCCCCGGTACCTCTAGCAGCGAGATGGGACGGAAACTCTCAGGAAGAGTGGGAGGCTTCCCGGCCTTGGGAATCATCCTCATCTCCGCCTGCTTGAACCCGTCGGGGAAGTACCCAGCAGAGAGTGCAGAGTTAAAGATGGCCTGCAATCTAGAAAGAGCGGACTCTGGAAGATGCGAGAGAATTAGTCTGTTAATCCTACTGCCTCCCGGGGAGGTGGATCTGCCACGTTTGATAGCGGCATAGAGCTCCTGGGAGGAGATGAGGCAGTCTAATTGGGAGTTACCGGTAAGACGAGCAGGATCAGCGTTGCCGTATGGGGAGGTTCTTTGCACGGCGGTGGCCATGTAATCCAGCACGCGGTCGTTGTCGTCGAAATCATTGTCAAAATCATCCCTGTAGACCTGTTTCCAGATGGAGGTGAAAAGACGTTCTTTGCCGTGGTTGGTGTATATTCTGTCCCCTGCGTTATCAATGAGGTAAGTCTCAGTACGTGTCGTTCTACCTGAGAGGCATTTAATTTCCCTCCAAAATTTCCTGGGGTCGCGGTGGTTGGCAGCTAGGCTAGCCAACTTCCTCCCCCAGTGCTCCTTAGCCTCGGTCCGTCGAGATTCTTGCAGTGCAACCTTTACTTGGGTGTACTGCCTATAGTCGTCATACGTCCAGCCTCTCAGCGTTGCTCTGTCCCGCAGTGCCTGAAATTGAATCCGGAGCAACTGCGTGGTCCTGGAAGGCCTCGGAGCTGACCTGATTTTGTAGGTTGTCTGAGGAATGTGGCGGTCTGCCGTGTTCCTCACAGTGGACATCCACATGTCCAAGGCGTCGTCAATTTCTTCTATGGTACCGTAAGTAATGTCAGGTAGGTTGGTCATCAGCAAGTCGTCATCGTCTTTGAAAGCGTCCCAGTCAGTATGTTGAAATTTGAAAGTTCTAGTACAGGGAATAAGTATAGGGGAGGAGGAGATGTCGAGAAGAATAGGGATATGGTCACTAGTAGTGATGGGACCAGGGGATAGAGAATAGTGAAAAAAGTTGGCTCTGTTGGTCAGGACGAGGTCAGGGGAGGAAGAGGAACGATAGCTGTAGTAGGTGGGGAAGAATGGTCCAATGTGTAGAGCAGTGTGTCGCTGTAGGTAATCAACAATGTCTCTCCCTACTTGGTTGGTAGAGGTATAACCTAAGTAAGGGTGCCGGGCATTTAAGTCTCCCAGTAAGAAAACTGGAGTCTGTCTGCGGAAAATACGGAGATAATCTGGGTGGGGTAGGTACGGTCGCCGTGGGGGGAGGTAGCTTGTGGCAAGGAGCAGTGGTCCATCTGAAGTGTTTAGCTCTATTGCAAGAGTCTCGGATAAGTAATCATCCTCAACTTTGTGTTGGATGTGGTGTTTTATAGCTATGGCGACCCCATCATTGAGAGTGTTGCTAGTGTTCTGTTGGTAAACTCTGTAGCCTGGTATTTTAAGTTTTACGTCGTCAGTTAGACCGTGGCTGTTGAGGAGGATTATATCAGGGTCATATTGTCTATATGTGTTACTAAGGTCGTACTTACGGTTGTCCCAGGAGAGAACGTTGTGCTGGATTACACGTAGTCGAGCCATTACTCACGTGCAGCAGGTAATCTGCCCCGAAGGAGGTCAGCAATCACCCGGCGCGGGTGGCTCTTGGCTCTCTCGAAGTCTTCACTGGAGAAGATAGTCCAGGACCTGAGAGATCCTAAGTTGCGCCTGGCATAGTTCAGGATGGCGTCATCCAATTCAGGAGGGCCAGTATGGGGTGTGCGTTTTCTCAGTTGAAAAGTGGTATATATATTAGCGTGCCTACTCAGGATCAGGAGTCGCCACCTCAGCGAGCGTCCTGATTGGTCCAGACGCGCTCTGGGCCGATCTGATCTCGCGTATATATAGCCGTTTTTCCCAAAATTCACTACTGTGGACTGCAAGGTGCTGGATTACCTTGCAGTCCACAGACATCGCACCACTCCGCACCAGGAAGCGGACCCCACGAGGCTGGCGGGTGACTCCCCACTCACCTGTTTCATCTCCCTAGAAGAGCTAAAAGCAGCCATTAGGTCAAGCAAGCCCACCTGCCCTGGCAGCAGTGGGATCAACAGGACAATTCTCGCCCACCTCCCGCCTCCTGCTCTTGCTCGACTCCGGGACATCTTCAACTCTGCCCTGTCGGCAGGTTATTTTCCAGACGGGCTTAAAGAAGCGGAGATGAAGATGATAGCCAAGCCTGGCAAGGCTCTAACACAACCGGACAGCTATCGGCCCATCTCCCTCCTGGAGGTGCCAGGAAAAATGTTCGAGAGGGTCATCGGCAGGAGGCTGCGTGACCACCTGGATGGGGGACACCTGTACAACACGGCACAATATGGTTTCCGTCGGGGAAGAGGCACGACGCACGCCATAGCTGTGGCAACAGAGACTCTGGCACTCCACCAGGCACTGGGACATCGGTGCAACCTAGTACTCAGAGATGTAAGCAAGGCGTTCGACAAAGTGTGGCACTTGGGGCTTAAGTTCAAGGTGCTGCACTTGGGGCTCCCGGGCCCTGTCGAGCGCCTTCTCTGCGACTTTTTGGACGATAGGAGTGCCAGAGTGCGTGTCGGCACCTACAGCGGACCGCCCTTCCCGCTGCAGACAGGGGTGCCACAGGGAAGTGTCCTCTCCCCGACGCTATATACCATATTCACAGGAGACTGTCCTGCCTCCCAGGCAGGAATAAACGTCCAGTATGCGGACGACGTCTCCCAGGTAGTCTTCCATCCAGGAAGGTCGCGCCTGATGCTAAATGCGAGGACCGGGCGGGAAATTACGCGAGTCAGCACGTTCGAGGAAGAATGGAGAATAAGAACAAACATGGCTAAATTCTCAGTCATAGCACCAGCCACGCAGAACCCTGAACTTCTGCTGGTCGATGAGGAAGCCGTCGAGTTCAGCCCCAGCGGGAAACTACTGGGCCTTCACGTCTCAGGGCGAGGGTACTCGGCCCACATCTCCCAGAGGGTGGCGAGGGGCAAGGCTGCCTTGGCCCTCCTCCGACGTTTTCGAGAGCTGGACAGCAAGGTCAAGCTCCACCTGGTCAAGACCATGGTGCTGCCTGTCCTAACGTACCCACCTGTCCCTCTACATGCCCTCACCCAGACTGCCCACCGCCGCCTCCAGAGAGTACAAAATGCTGCACTTCGGTTTGCGGCTGGCGTCCGGTGGGATGATTTCAAGAGCTCTGAATCCCTTCATATGGACTCAGACACCCCCCCGGTCAACATACGTCTACACCAACAAGCG
>NC_087167.1:20210325-20222825 GCF_035594125.1 Scylla paramamosain
TAACCTAACTTAACTTCACCTAACCTGACTAACCTAATCTAACTTAAATTAACATTACCTAACCTAATGTAACCAAACTTCACCTAAATGAACCTAACCTATAATATCCTAAATTAACCTAACCTAAATTAAGCAAAGCTGGCCTAACCTAACCTAACATAACCTAACTTAACCTAACCTAACCTAACATAACGTAACATCACCTAAACTACCCTAAACTAACACTAACAACCTAACCTAAATTAACCTAACCTAACCTAACTTAACCTGACCTGACCTAATCTAACCTAACTTCGCCTTACTTGAATTACATTCAAGTATCGATCAGTCAGTGGAGCCGAGGCTTGCTGGTTTTTCCCATCCTTCACAACCCAACCGACACATATACACACACACACATTCTCTCTCTCTCTCTCTCTCTCTCTCTCTCTCTCTCTCTCTCTCTCTCTCTCTCTCTCTCTCTCTCTCTCTCTCTCTCTAACTCCCTTCGTGATTTCTGGCATCTAGCCAAAAAGTATCTCCAATAACTTTGCTGCTTCTTCTTTCCCTACTCTATTTCAACCAGATGGCACCACTGCTATCGCATCTATTTCTAAAGCTGAAATCTTTGCTCAAACCTTTGCTAAAAATTCTACATTGGACGATTCTGGGCTTGTTCCTCCCTCTCCTCCACCCTCTGACAACTTCATGCCACCTATTAAAATTCTTCGCAATGATGTTTTCCATGCCCTCGCTGGCCTAAACCCTCGGAAGGCTTATGGACCGGATGGGGTCCCTCCTATTGTTCTCCGAAACAATGCCTCCATGCTTGCACCTTGCCTATTCAAATTCTTTCAGCTCTGTCTGTCAACACTACCTTTCCTTCTTGCTGGAAGTTTACTTACATTCAACCTGTTCCTAAAAAGGGTGACCGTTCTAATCCCTCAAACTACCATCCTATTGCTTTAATTTCCTGCCTATCTAAAGTTTTTGAATCTATCTTCAACAGGAAGATTCTTAAACATCTATCACTCCACAACCTTCTATCTGATCGCCAGTATGGGTTCCGTCAAGGCCGCTCTACTGGTGATCTTCTGGCTTTCCTTACTGAGTCTTGGTCATCCTCTTTTAGAGATTTTGGTGAAACTTTTGCTGTTGCCTTGGACATAATTATCAAAAGCTTTTGATAGAGTCTGGCACAAAGCTTTGATTTCCAAACTACCCTCCTACGGTTTCTATCCTTCTCTCTGTTTACTTCATCTCAAGTTTCCTTTTTGACCGTTCTATTGCTGCTGTGGTAGACGGTCACTGTTCTTCTCCTAAATCAATTAACAGTGGTGTTCCTCAGGGTTCTGTCCTGTCACCCACTCTCTTCTTATTATTCATTAATGATCTTCTAAACCAAACTTCTTGTCCTATCCACTCCTACGCTGAAGATACCACCCTGCACTTTTCCACGTCTTTTCATAGACGTCCAACCCTTCAGGAGGTAAACATATCACGCAGGGAAGCCACAGAACGCCTGACTTCTGATCTTTCTAAAATTTCTCATTGGGGCAGAACAAACTTGATATTGTTCAATGCCTCAAAAAATCAATTCCTCCATCTATCAACTCGACACAACCTTCCAGACAACTATCCCCTCTTCTTCAATGACACTCAACTGTCCCCCTCTTCTACATTGAACATCCTCGGTCTGTCCTTTACTTATAATCTGAACTGGAAACTTCACATCTCATCTCTAGCTAAAACAGCTTTTATGAAGTTAGGTGTTCTGAGACGTCTCCGCCAGTTTTTCTCACCCCCCCAGCTGCTAACTCTGTACAAGGGCCTTATCCGTCCATGTATGGAGTATGCTTCACATGTCTGAGGGGGGTTCCACTCATACTGCTTTTCTAGACAGGGTGGAATCAAAAGCTTTTCGTCTCATCAACTCCTCTCCTCTAACTGACTGTCTTCAGCTTCTCTCTCACCGCCGCAATGTTGCATATCTAGCTGTCTTCTACCGCTATTTTCATGCTAACTGCTCTTCTGATCTTGCTAACTGCATGCCTCCCCTCCTTCCGTGGCCTCGCTGCACAAGACTTTCTTCTTTCTCTCACCTCTATTCTGTCCACTTCTCTAACGCAAGAGTTAACTAGTATTCTCAATCATTCATCCCTTTCTCTGGTAAACTCTGGAACTCCCTGCCTGCTTCCGTATTTCCACCTTCCTATGACTTGAATTCCTTCAAGAGGGAGGTTTCAAGACACTTATTCATCATTTTTTGACCACTGCTTTGACCCCTGTATGGGACTGGCATTTCAGTGGGCATTTTTTTTATTACATTTTTGTTGCCCTTGGCCAGTGTCCTTCCTACATAAAAAAAAAAAAAAAATAGTAGTAGTAGTAGCAGTAGTAGTAGTAGTAGTAGTAGTAGTAGTAATGCTATTTTTCATATATTTAGTAATTTTTTTTTTTCATGTTAATATTTATATTTATATTTTTTGTTTTGTTTTGACATTCATACGAATGCTATAAAGGTGAAGCATAGAAATTTATTTGATTAATTAATTAATTTATATATCTATTTATTTTGATTTTTTAAATTAATTAATTTATTTATTTTTATTATTATTATTTTTTTTTTTTATGTCTCTATGATAAGCAAAGCATTATAGAATTTATGAAAGCACATATCCTCTAGAGTCTTGCCCTACAAAAGATTCTGTAAAGTAAAAAATAAAGGGAATAAGTGTCAGTGACGTTTGATGAATAGAGGAAGGCGTGGCAGAAATTACCATAAAACGTATATAAATGAAAATTTATCTTCCTCGTATTTTCCAACTTGCGTTTGCTTCTTGAAAATTTAACTGGGTGGGTCATATAGCAGACATATTGTTCTTTCCTCCATTGTAGTTTGTTTCCAGCAAGCCCCCTAAATAAAGTTTCTGTTTTTTTTTTTTTTTTTTTTTTTTTAAAGAAATGAGGAATTACATTCTAACGCTGATCACTGAGCGGAGCGTAGACGAGCTGCTATCCTCAAGGACGTTACCTCTCTCTCTCTCTCTCTCTCTCTAAATAAGACTTTAAATAAAAAGAATATATATATATATATATATATATATATATATATATATATATATATATATATATATATATATATATATATATATATATATATATATATATATATATATATATATATATATATATATATATATATATTAAAAGACAATGAATATCCTCTGGGGAAGGGGTGACAATCCTTATTTAACCCTTAATTTCAGTTGAATTTTGACAAGTCTACGTTAAAATGTTTCCATTTTTCTGCAGTGATAAAGAAACGTAGAGGGGTAGCTAATATATTTAATTGTTAATTGTATCTTTTTTTCTTTCTTTTTTTCATTTATTCTTTTATTAATTTTTCTTTTCATTGCTTAATTATGCATTATGCCGACACTGCAGGTTACAATTGCAGATATTGCAAGTATTTTTGACACAATACAAGTACATCCAGCTAAACTATTGCTACAGTATAGAGAGAGTATTTCGATTACATACCTTATTCTTCATCTTCTTTTCTTCTTTTTTTTTTTTAATAAATATAATAATAAATAAATAAGTAAATAGGTATTGTCAAATGAAATCGTCGAGATTACGCAGGGGTTTCGGGCAATACTTGGATGGGTGACTACACAAGCCTCATCTGTCTGAAAAAAAATAAATAAATAAAAAAAATAAGAATAAGAATAGGGAGAATGAACGAAAATTTTAAGTAATAAAGATAACAGTAAGAATTATTATAACAAGAATAAGAAAAATTACAATAAAGGAATATAAAAAAAAAGAAAGAAAGCATCCCATGTCTTTCTTCCTAATTGTCATAGAAGGGTGAATTCTTTTGTATATTTTCCAACATTTCCAATACAACGATATGAATGGGGGAAGAAAGAATAAGAATAATAGAAAGAAGGCCTCCCAACACCTAGTTCTCCGGTCTTGGCCAATTAGCTAACGGCGGGATCAGCGCAGTTAAGCAGGGGGTCCGGGAAGAACTTGGATGGGTGACCACAAAAGCCTCATCTCTCTGAGAATAGAAAAAAATAGCAATAAGAATGAGGAGAATGAACGAAAAACGAAAATAATAAAATAACAATAACAACTATAATAAAAAAAAGAAGATTAAGAATAAAAAGAACAAAAATAAGGGAAAAAAGTAATAATATATCTCTCTTGCTAATTGTCGTAGAATTATGAATGAAGGGTTAATTTTAGTGCATATTTTCCAACATTTTCAGCACAACAATGCAACAACAATACAGGAAAGAATAAGAATAAGAGAAATAAGCCCTCCCAACACCTTGTTCTCCGCTCTTGACCAATCAGCTGACGGCGGGATCAGCAAGGTTAAGCAGGGGGTCCGGGCAGAACTTGGATGGGTGACCGCACAAGCCTCATCTCTCTAAAAGTAGGATAAATAAGAATAAGATAAGGAAGAATAATAAAAAAAAATGAAAATAATAAAGATAACAATATTAATTATGACAAGAATAAGAAAAAAATAGAATAAAAAGAATGAAAAAAATAAGAATATCACAACTTTCTTGCTAATTGTCTTAGAATTTTAAATGACATGTCAGTTCTGCTGTATATTTTCCAAGATTTGTTATGAATGAGGGAAGAAAGAATAAGAATAAGAATAAGAATAAGAACAAAATGAATTAGACTAACAATAATGATCACATCTTTCATGCGGTGACTGCGTGGGCGATGAGCCTCACTGGACGTTTCTGACCAATCACAAGGCAGGGTTGGAGTCGTCGGGCCCACCCGATTCATATATAAAGGGATTTTGTGGGAAGCGCGGGCAGACTCAGCTGAGTGTTCGTTGTGAGTTGTTGTTACCACAACTATGGCACGTACCAAGCAAACGGCTCGCAAGTCCACTGGTGGCAAGGCGCCCCGCAAGCAGCTTGCTACAAAGGCAGCTCGCAAGTCTGCTCCAGCCACTGGAGGTGTCAAGAAACCCCACCGTTACAGGCCTGGAACCGTTGCTCTCCGTGAGATCCGCCGTTATCAGAAGAGCACTGAGCTGCTTATCAGGAAACTGCCTTTCCAGCGCCTGGTGCGTGAAATTGCTCAGGATTTCAAGACTGACCTTCGCTTCCAGTCCTCTGCTGTCATGGCTCTCCAGGAAGCTTCCGAGGCTTACCTCGTGGGTCTGTTTGAGGATACCAACCTGTGCGCCATCCATGCCAAGCGCGTGACTATCATGCCAAAGGACATCCAACTGGCTCGTCGCATCCGTGGCGAGCGTGCCTAAGAAGTCATCCACGAATGATCTTCATAACAGCAATATCTAGGCCCTTTTTAGGGCCAAACATCTCTTTCATTAAAGAATTTTCATAGACAATCTGTTTGGTTTTGTGGAAGAAAATATTTATTTTCCATCTTTCAGTATCAGGTATCGACTTTCAACTCAATATCCTTCCCCCCTTTTTTTTTTTTTATATTATTATTATTATTCCCTCTTCCATGGCCATATCTCTTTCACTTGGGAGAATTTTTATCTTTCTTTATCTCTATTTTTTTTTTATCTTTTCTTTATCTCCACAGAATAATAATCACGATAATAATAAGCATAATAATAATAATAATAATAATAATAATAATAATAATAATAATAATAATAATGATACAATAATTATTATAATAATAATCATAATAAAAACAACAATATTAATATTATTAATAATGATAATAATAATAATAATAATAATAATAATAATAATAATAATAATAATAATAAAAATAATAATAATAATAATATTAATAATAATAACAATAATTATAATAATAATGCATTTGTCTATATCGTATCTTTTTTCCTTTTCAAGTGTGGCTCCAATGGAGCCGGGTATTATTTTATACTGGCAGCAGTATACTGGCCGCCTGTTTACTTGGAGGAGGTATACTTGGTAACAGCCTTGGTGCCTTCAGAAACAGCGTGTTTTGCCAGTTCACCAGGCAGAAGAAGACGGACAGCGGTCTGGATTTCCCGGCTGGTGATGGTGGAGCGCTTGTTATAGTGTGCCAGGCGGGATGCCTCGGCAGCGATGCGCTCGAAAATGTCATTCACGAACGAGTTCATGATTGACATGGCCTTGGAGGACACGCCAGTGTCTGGGTGGACTTGCTTGAGCACCTTGTAGATGTAGATGGAGTAGCTCTCCTTCCTCCTGCGCTTCTTCTTCTTGTCGCCCTTGGCAATGGCCTTCTGTGCCTTGCCAGCTTTCTTGGCAGCCTTTCCTGATGCTTTGGGAGGCATAGTGTCGCCGTACTGCTGTGAGAACGAGTGTGCGTTTTGAAAAGAAAAGCTGGGTGAAAATAAAGAGGTAGAGTGGGTGGGAAGGGAAGATTGGAGGTTTATAGTGAGAAAGGAAATATAGTAGTAGACATGAAGTTGACGGGCAAACCGTCTTGCTTTATTGATAGTGTGTTATTTTGGGTAGTGTGTTAGTTATTCAACTAGGGGCAGGTGCTCAACCGACTGTTTGGTGTTAGCATGATATGCAGTTTTGTATTGTTTATTTATTTAGTTTATTTAATTTTCCCCCTCGTTCCCTCTCTGCATCCGGGTGTCAGCTGACAGAGCCGGTGTCCTCCACCCCTTGCCGGGGGAAAGAGGTAAACGGTGAGCCACCTTGCTCTACACAGCCGTTACTGTACCACATCTCACTCCTGGCAACTCGGGGCGCAGAGCAGAGGCGAGAGGAAACTGTCAGCGTACTTTGGATTGTTGTGTTATGATGATGTAGTTATTTGACTATTGTATTCTTCCTTTTCAGAAGCTGTTTACTTTGGTTTCTGTGGCAGGTGGTGTCATCAGGTAGGTATTAAATTTAAGTGTGTGTTATGGTAAGTATTCATGTTGTTGTTAATATAGTGATGTTCGATTGTAAATAGGAGCTGGTGTGTCTTTATTTATGTAGGATATTGGTCTCTTAAACCATCCGTGTTCTTTAGATATTTCCTCTGATATGATATTTTGATATTCGTGTATCTTTAGTTCATTAATAATTTTGTTTTTGATAGTGTTACCTCGTTCATGGTATATTATGTTTAATGGTTTTATGTGTGCATTATGATGTAGTTGTTCTGTTGTTTTTGTGTAAGGGTATTTTGCTTCTAAAGCAAATCTTAATGCCTTGTTCTGAATAATTTGTAGTTTAAGAGTAGCTGTTTTTGTGAGTGTATTGAGTGGATAAGCAGGAAAAGTGAGCACTGGTATTACACATGCTTTTACTAAGTGTAGCTTGATTTTGGTTGTGAGGCCGTGAAATCTTCTTATGTTTTTTAGGGCAATGTTTGCTTTATTCTGCATGTTTGCTACTTGGTTTTGTAGACCTCTTTGGTTGAATTTTAAGCCCAGTATTTTTCCTTCTTTAGAGAAGGGAATCAAGGAGTTTTCTATGTATATTGGTTTTGTGTATTGTACTGCTAGGGGGATTACTTGAAATTTAGTTGTGTTTGTTTTTATCTTCCATTTTTTCTCATAGTTATTAATTTTAATTATTTCTTTCTCTGTTTTCCTTGCCATGAATTGTCTTGATTTACCAGGGTAACTGATTATTTGTGTTATATCGTCTGCATATATTATGTAACTGCAGCCTGGGGAGGGTTGAGGTATGTCTGAGGTGAATAGTGTGTATAAGGTTGGGGAGAGTGAGCTTCCTTGTGGGACTCCGCTCCTTAATGAAATAGGTTCACCTGTGTGATTGTTGATTTTAATATGAGCGTGTCGGTTTTCTATGAATGAGCATATTAGTTTTGTGAAAATGTCTGGCATATTTGTGTTGATTAGCTTATATATTAGGCCTCCATGCCATACTTTATCAAATGCTTTTGATACGTCTCTTAAAACTATAGAGCACTGGTGTTTCTTCCCTAATGCGTTTGCTATTGTTTCTGTTGTTATTGCTATGGCTGTTTCCGTGCCTCTTGCCCGTCTGAATCCATGTTGTGCTTGAGGGAGTATGTTATTTGATTCTATGTAGTGTCTTAGTCTTTTGTTTATTATTTTTTCCAATATTTTACCTGGAACTTCTAGTAGCGAAATCGGTCTATAGTTCGTTGGGTCTGTGGAAGGTTTATTGGGCTTTGGTATTAGTTTGATTAAAGCTGTTTTAAATTTGTTTGGGAAATATCCCATTGATAGACACTGGTTTATGATTTTTGCGTATATTTTTATTGCATTAATTGGTAGATGGGTCATTATAGATTTATTGATGTTGCTATTGCCCGGTGTGTTATTTTTAAGTGATCTGATGGTGTCTCTTATATCTTGCAGAGTTATTTTAGATGTAAGTAGGTGGTTGTTATTAATTCTGTTCATATCTGATTTATTGTAGGGGGTAAATTTATTTCTATTGTTTTTTAGGAATTCTTCTACTATTGTTTCATTATTGATATCAAATGATAAATTCTCTTCCTCACTTATTTTAAAAACTTTGCTCCATATCTGCCGAAATGTTGATTCTTTTTCTTTATCCGTGTATAGTTTATTGTTATTGTATATAATGAAAGGTGATGTTTGATTTTTATTGCCTTTAAGTGTTTTTATTTGTTGCCAGAAATCTGCTGGTGTTTTATAAAGTGTTTGTAGTTGCTCTATTTTATACTCCCAATTTTTATTATGCTGTTTTATACATTCTGCTTTTAGGTAATTCTTAAGTGTTTTGTACTGAATAAACTGCATATATGTAAATCCGTGATATTGGGCGTTTAGTGTTAGTGTGTTTAGATGTCTTTGTATGTTGCGTATGGTTTCGTTGCTTATTGCCTTTTGTGTAGTTTTTGTATTCATGGTTGGTATGTGTTCTTTCATGTTAGTTGTTATTATAGTGTACCATTTCTCAAGCGCCGTTTCTATTTCCCCTTGTGTTGCTTCTCCACTTTGATCTGAATCATCTATAGAGGTTTTCACTCCGTTTTCAAACTTTTCCCAGTTTGCTTTTTTGAAGTTAAATCTGGTTCTTGTAGGTTCCGTGACTGCTTGAGAGGTAATAGTGAGTATGATGGGAATGTGATCGGATGAGGTGATTGGTCCTTTTTCTATTATATGGTTGTGATAAGTTTTATTGTTAGTAAGAATGATGTCTGGGGTAGTTTGTGTGTTCTGGCTTATGAAGGTATTAAAATCCGGTCCAATATGTTTAAGCTTCCCATTGTCTATTAGTAGCTTGATCCCTTTACCCACTGTGTTGTTATAGGAGTCTCCTAGTATTCTATGTTTTGCGTTTAGGTCCCCAATAATGTAAGTTGGATCATTATTTGAAGTTAATTTGTGGAAATCTGGAATTGGGAGATAAGGTCTACGTGGTGGAAGGTATGTAGTGGCAATGTGTATCTGTCCTGTGTTTGTTTTTATTGTGATTTGTATGACGTCACTAATAAAGTCGTCATTTATTCTATGTGGTATGTTGTTTTTGATCAAAATTGCACTGCCGTCATGTAGTTCTCCTGAAGAATTAACTGTGTATGTATGGTAATCTTGTAGTTTTGGAGGGGAGTTAGTTTTAAGGCCATGACTGTTTATGAGTATGATGTGTGGGTCTATATCCAGATAAGATGTTTTAAGTGTGCGTTTGTTGGTGGACCAGTGTGCTACGTTGTGTTGTACTATTTTAATTTTATCTATTTTGTTGAAGAAATTGAAAATGTGAAAGTGGGGTGCCTATTGGCTGTTTTTCCTTTGGTGTTTGTTTCTAGGTGGTGTGAACTCATTGTGTAGTCCATTACGTAGTTTGTTAAATTTTTGATCGTCAGTAATTCTGAAACAGTTGTCCAAATTTATATCATTATTGATGAGATATTTCCAGACTTCTTCTTCGGTGTAATTTTTATTTGAGTATCTCCACTTATAGTGTCCAGTTTTAATTCCAGTTTGTATTTCCTTTATACTAATTTGTCTTCCTTCTGGCCATTTTTCACTTTTCTTTGATATAATTATCAGTCCTAGGTTTGTGCCCTTTATCTTTTCCAGTTCTGGTATGACTTCTTCAGTTTCTATGTATTCTGTTATTTCGTTTTGTGTTTGTTCTGTGTCTTTTGTGTTTGTGTTTTCTGTATTAGTGTCTTGACGTGTGTTTGTCGTGTTTAGTTGTTGTGTATTTTGTTGTTCTTGTGGTTGGTTATTTATCTTGTTGTTTGGGTTGTGTGGTAACATGCTGAGAATTTGTGTAGATGGAGGGTTTGGAGGGAGTTCTATATTTGGTAAATTATTTAATGCTAGAGCCCTATTGAGTTCATCGTTGAAACTGCCAGGCTTAACTGCATTTATCGTATGAGCATAAAACATACAAGACATGATTATTGCATTTTTGTTAATGTCAAAAGGTTGTTGTTTCTGACTGTTGCTAGTTGAGAGTGTCTGGCTATAAGTTTTGTTTGTGTTTTGTGTTTGTCTTTTTTGTTCAATAATTTCTTTTCTTTTTTTGCATTTGTATGCTAGAGATCGATGTGGTTCGTTACAGTTAATACATTTTTTGAATTGGTTGGTGCACTGTTTCCATGTATGTCCTGTCTCAGCGCATTCAGAACAAATTTCATATGTCTTTGGCATACTGCATTTGTTTGTGGGGTGATCTTCAATTTTGTAGCATTTCATGCAGGTGAGGATTGGAATGAAGTTTTCGATTTTTATGTTATAGTGTGGGATGCTCATGTTAAATGCTAGAAGTCCAGATTCTGTGGATTTTTTGGCTGCAGTGGAACTATTCAGTGTGATTTTTATTATTTTAGCTTTAGGGATCTTGTAAATTTTGTCGATCCCTTCATTTAGGAAGGTGTTTTTCTTGACTAGTTCATCTGTGATGTCATTTTCGGTGTTAGAGTATATATGTTCATCTAAATTTAGCAACACTATGGTTCTTTTTGCCCGTACTTCAGGAGGCAAAACGGGGAGGAATCCTTCCCCTTTCAGGATGTTTGTAGTGCTGGGTGAGAAGATGTGGTCTGTGTCTTCGTCCGTTCTCGTTAATACTTTTGTGCGTTTTCTCAGTTGAAAAGTGGTATATATATTAGCGTGCCTACTCAGGATCAGGAGTCGCCACCTCAGCGAGCGTCCTGATTGGTCCAGACGCGCTCTGGGCCGATCTGATCTCGCGTATATATAGCCGTTTTTCCCAAAATTCACTACTTGCTCGCAGAGCTACCGACGAGGTTAGAGTACTCGCGCTCCTCATTTATCACCAACAACAACAACTACTACTACTACTACTACTACCACAACATCCATTATCATGTCTGGACGCGGCAAGGGAGGAAAGGTGAAGGGAAAGTCAAAGTCCCGTTCCAGTCGTGCTGGACTCCAGTTCCCGGTCGGCAGGATTCATCGCCTTCTAAGGAAAGGCAACTACGCCGAGCGCGTGGGTGCTGGTGCCCCCGTGTACCTTGCGGCAGTTATGGAGTACCTGGCTGCTGAAGTCCTTGAGCTTGCCGGCAATGCCGCCCGTGACAACAAGAAGACTCGCATCATCCCACGTCACCTGCAGCTGGCCATCCGCAACGACGAGGAACTTAACAAGCTCCTCTCCGGAGTCACCATTGCACAGGGTGGCGTGCTGCCCAACATTCAGGCCGTGCTCCTTCCCAAGAAGACTGAGAAGAAGTAAATAAAGGGCCTCCCTCCCCTTCAGCCAATATCACCATCAATCCGGCTCCTCTTCGGAGCCACACGTTCAAACATCTAGAGAGTTGTGTAGACTATACTGGTATATCAATAATAAGCAAGTAGTGTATTTATTTTCGAGTTAGTTATTTGTTATTATTATTATTATTATTTAGTCAGGCACGCAAGTGACCGAGAATAAATATGTATACTATATTTCTACTAATGTACCTGCTGTGTGTCACAGTGGAGAGTTGATTAGATGTGTTGCCTATTGTGATATGTTGAGCGTCTTTTTCATCTCAATGTATATTTTGTTTTATGAGAAACTGAGAACGATGAGGGGCGTGATCATTGAAATAAGTCAATGATAATAATAATAATAATAATAATAATAATAATAATAATAATAATAATAATGATAATAATAATAATAATAATAATAATAATAATGATAATAATAATAATACTTGGAGAAGACCTGATGAAGTGAGAAAGATGGTTATAATTAATAATGGTTTCTTTTCTTAGCTCAGATAGTGATAGTGAACATGGTTATGAGAAAGTAGTAGTAATAATAGTAGTCTATGGTCCTTCTTTCTTTTCATGTTTGTGGACCTTAAAAAGGTCCGGGAGATGATGTTATTCAATGATGATAATGCAAGCTGAATAGCTGGCACCATCTCAATAATGGAGCGATTTAACCACCAAATCCGTACAGGGTACGGCCCTGACGCTTGAGGGCGTAGACAACGTCCATGGCAGTAACGGTCTTACGCTTGGCGTGCTCGGTATAGGTGACAGCATCCCTGATAACGTTCTCAAGGAACACCTTGAGCACCCCACGAGTCTCCTCGTAGATGAGACC
>NC_087167.1:20227825-20260325 GCF_035594125.1 Scylla paramamosain
TGTTCTTCTCCTAAATCAATTAACAGTGGTGTTCCTCAGGGTTCTGTCCTGTCACCCACTCTCTTCTTATTATTCATTAATGATCTTCTAAACCAAACTTCTTGTCCTATCCACTCCTACGCTGAAGATACCACCCTGCACTTTTCCACGTCTTTTCATAGACGTCCAACCCTTCAGGAGGTAAACATATCACGCAGGGAAGCCACAGAACGCCTGACTTCTGATCTTTCTAAAATTTCTCATTGGGGCAGAACAAACTTGATATTGTTCAATGCCTCAAAAAATCAATTCCTCCATCTATCAACTCGACACAACCTTCCAGACAACTATCCCCTCTTCTTCAATGACACTCAACTGTCCCCCTCTTCTACATTGAACATCCTCGGTCTGTCCTTTACTTATAATCTGAACTGGAAACTTCACATCTCATCTCTAGCTAAAACAGCTTTTATGAAGTTAGGTGTTCTGAGACGTCTCCGCCAGTTTTTCTCACCCCCCCAGCTGCTAACTCTGTACAAGGGCCTTATCCGTCCATGTATGGAGTATGCTTCACATGTCTGAGGAGGGTTCCACTCATACTGCTTTTCTAGACAGGGTGGAATCAAAAGCTTTTCGTCTCATCAACTCCTCTCCTCTAACTGACTGTCTTCAGCTTCTCTCTCACCGCCGCAATGTTGCATATCTAGCTGTCTTCTACCGCTATTTTCATGCTAACTGCTCTTCTGATCTTGCTAACTGCATGCCTCCCCTCCTTCCGTGGCCTCGCTGCACAAGACTTTCTTCTTTCTCTCACCTCTATTCTGTCCACTTCTCTAACGCAAGAGTTAACTAGTATTCTCAATCATTCATCCCTTTCTCTGGTAAACTCTGGAACTCCCTGCCTGCTTCCGTATTTCCACCTTCCTATGACTTGAATTCCTTCAAGAGGGAGGTTTCAAGACACTTATTCATCATTTTTTGACCACTGCTTTGACCCCTGTATGGGACTGGCATTTCAGTGGGCATTTTTTTTATTACATTTTTGTTGCCCTTGGCCAGTGTCCTTCCTACATAAAAAAAAAAAAAAAATAGTAGTAGTAGTAGCAGTAGTAGTAGTAGTAGTAGTAGTAGTAGTAATGCTATTTTTCATATATTTAGTAATTTTTTTTTTTTCATGTTAATATTTATATTTATATTTTTTGTTTTGTTTTGACATTCATACGAATGCTATAAAGGTGAAGCATAGAAATTTATTTGATTAATTAATTAATTTATATATCTATTTATTTTGATTTTTTAAATTAATTAATTTATTTATTTTTATTATTATTATTTTTTTTTTTTTTATGTCTCTATGATAAGCAAAGCATTATAGAATTTATGAAAGCACATATCCTCTAGAGTCTTGCCCTACAAAAGATTCTGTAAAGTAAAAAATAAAGGGAATAAGTGTCAGTGACGTTTGATGAATAGAGGAAGGCGTGGCAGAAATTACCATAAAACGTATATAAATGAAAATTTATCTTCCTCGTATTTTCCAACTTGCGTTTGCTTCTTGAAAATTTAACTGGGTGGGTCATATAGCAGACATATTGTTCTTTCCTCCATTGTAGTTTGTTTCCAGCAAGCCCCCTAAATAAAGTTTCTGTTTTTTTTTTTTTTTTTTTTTTTTAAAGAAATGAGGAATTACATTCTAACGCTGATCACTGAGCGGAGCGTAGACGAGCTGCTATCCTCAAGGACGTTACCTCTCTCTCTCTCTCTCTCTCTCTAAATAAGACTTTAAATAAAAAGAATATATATATATATATATATATATATATATATATATATATATATATATATATATATATATATATATATATATATATATATATATATATATATATATATATATATATATATATATATATATATATATATATATATTAAAAGACAATGAATATCCTCTGGGGAAGGGGTGACAATCCTTATTTAACCCTTAATTTCAGTTGAATTTTGACAAGTCTACGTTAAAATGTTTCCATTTTTCTGCAGTGATAAAGAAACGTAGAGGGTTAGCTAATATATTTAATTGTTAATTGTATCTTTTTTTCTTTCTTTTTTTCATTTATTCTTTTATTAATTTTTCTTTTCATTGCTTAATTATGCATTATGCCGACACTGCAGGTTACAATTGCAGATATTGCAAGTATTTTTGACACAATACAAGTACATCCAGCTAAACTATTGCTACAGTATAGAGAGAGTATTTCGATTACATACCTTATTCTTCATCTTCTTTTCTTCTTTTTTTTTTTTTTAATAAATATAATAATAAATAAATAAGTAAATAGGTATTGTCAAATGAAATCGTCGAGATTACGCAGGGGTTTCGGGCAATACTTGGATGGGTGACTACACAAGCCTCATCTGTCTGAAAAAAAAAATAAATAAATAAAAAAAATAAGAATAAGAATAGGGAGAATGAACGAAAATTTTAAGTAATAAAGATAACAGTAAGAATTATTATAACAAGAATAAGAAAAATTACAATAAAGGAATATAAAAAAAAAGAAAGAAAGCATCCCATGTCTTTCTTCCTAATTGTCATAGAAGGGTGAATTCTTTTGTATATTTTCCAACATTTCCAATACAACGATATGAATGGGGGAAGAAAGAATAAGAATAATAGAAAGAAGGCCTCCCAACACCTAGTTCTCCGGTCTTGGCCAATTAGCTAACGGCGGGATCAGCGCAGTTAAGCAGGGGGTCCTCGAAGAACTTGGATGGGTGACCACAAAAGCCTCATCTCTCTGAGAATAGAAAAAAATAGCAATAAGAATGAGGAGAATGAACGAAAAACGAAAATAATAAAATAACAATAACAACTATAATAAAAAAAAGAAGATTAAGAATAAAAAGAACAAAAATAAGGGAAAAAAGTAATAATATATCTCTCTTGCTAATTGTCGTAGAATTATGAATGAAGGGTTAATTTTAGTGCATATTTTCCAACATTTTCAGCACAACAATGCAACAACAATACAGGAAAGAATAAGAATAAGAGAAATAAGCCCTCCCAACACCTTGTTCTCCGCTCTTGACCAATCAGCTGACGGCGGGATCAGCAAGGTTAAGCAGGGGGTCCGGGCAGAACTTGGATGGGTGACCGCACAAGCCTCATCTCTCTAAAAGTAGGATAAATAAGAATAAGATAAGGAAGAATAATAAAAAAAAATGAAAATAATAAAGATAACAATATTAATTATGACAAGAATAAGAAAAAAATAGAATAAAAAGAATGAAAAAAATAAGAATATCACAACTTTCTTGCTAATTGTCTTAGAATTTTAAATGACATGTCAGTTCTGCTGTATATTTTCCAAGATTTGTTATGAATGAGGGAAGAAAGAATAAGAATAAGAATAAGAATAAGAACAAAATGAATTAGACTAACAATAATGATCACATCTTTCATGCGGTGACTGCGTGGGCGATGAGCCTCACTGGACGTTTCTGACCAATCACAAGGCAGGGTTGGAGTCGTCGGGCCCACCCGATTCATATATAAAGGGATTTTGTGGGAAGCGCGGGCAGACTCAGCTGAGTGTTCGTTGTGAGTTGTTGTTACCACAACTATGGCACGTACCAAGCAAACGGCTCGCAAGTCCACTGGTGGCAAGGCGCCCCGCAAGCAGCTTGCTACAAAGGCAGCTCGCAAGTCTGCTCCAGCCACTGGAGGTGTCAAGAAACCCCACCGTTACAGGCCTGGAACCGTTGCTCTCCGTGAGATCCGCCGTTATCAGAAGAGCACTGAGCTGCTTATCAGGAAACTGCCTTTCCAGCGCCTGGTGCGTGAAATTGCTCAGGATTTCAAGACTGACCTCCGCTTCCAGTCCTCTGCTGTCATGGCTCTCCAGGAAGCTTCCGAGGCTTACCTCGTGGGTCTGTTTGAGGATACCAACCTGTGCGCCATCCATGCCAAGCGCGTGACTATCATGCCAAAGGACATCCAACTGGCTCGTCGCATCCGTGGCGAGCGTGCCTAAGAAGTCATCCACGAATGATCTTCATAACAGCAATATCTAGGCCCTTTTTAGGGCCAAACATCTCTTTCATTAAAGAATTTTCATAGACAATCTGTTTGGTTTTGTGGAAGAAAATATTTATTTTCCATCTTTCAGTATCAGGTATCGACTTTCAACTCAATATCCTTCCCCCCTTTTTTTTTTTTTATATTATTATTATTATTCCCTCTTCCATGGCCATATCTCTTTCACTTGGGAGAATTTTTATCTTTCTTTATCTCTATTTTTTTTTATCTTTTCTTTATCTCCACAGAATAATAATCACGATAATAATAAGCATAATAATAATAATAATAATAATAATAATAATAATAATAATAATAATGATACAATAATTATTATAATAATAATCATAATAAAAACAACAATATTAATATTATTAATAATGATAATAATAATAATAATAATAATAATAATAATAATAATAATAATAATAATATTAATAATAATAACAATAATTATAATAATAATGCATTTGTCTATATCGTATCTTTTTTCCTTTTCAAGTGTGGCTCCAATGGAGCCGGGTATTATTTTATACTGGCAGCAGTATACTGGCCGCCTGTTTACTTGGAGGAGGTATACTTGGTAACAGCCTTGGTGCCTTCAGAAACAGCGTGTTTTGCCAGTTCACCAGGCAGAAGAAGACGGACAGCGGTCTGGATTTCCCGGCTGGTGATGGTGGAGCGCTTGTTATAGTGTGCCAGGCGGGATGCCTCGGCAGCGATGCGCTCGAAAATGTCATTCACGAACGAGTTCATGATTGACATGGCCTTGGAGGACACGCCAGTGTCTGGGTGGACTTGCTTGAGCACCTTGTAGATGTAGATGGAGTAGCTCTCCTTCCTCCTGCGCTTCTTCTTCTTGTCGCCCTTGGCAATGGCCTTCTGTGCCTTGCCAGCTTTCTTGGCAGCCTTTCCTGATGCTTTGGGAGGCATAGTGTCGCCGTACTGCTGTGAGAACGAGTGTGCGTTTTTTTTTTTTTTTTTTTTTTTTTTTTTTTTTTTTTTTTTTTTTTTACAGAAAGACGGGGAAGAGTAAGAGATTGGACAGATAGAAGAAAAGAAAGAAATTGAAGGAAAGAATTAGAGTAAAAGTTTGTGGGCAGACCACTTTGCTATTCTTATTGTATATATATTGTATTTTATTTTTTTGTGAAGAGGCTGCACTCTTTTATTTTTGTGTGTGTATTAGGCATTTTTATTTCTTTACTATTAATTTTAAGCAAAACCCAGCTAAACCATCATCGTCCCTGTCAAAAAGATTGCTTTATATTTATTCTGTCTTACAGAGGAAGAGTTGAGTTGATACGGGGCCCTGTTCTACCTCTCACCGCTGCCAGATGACCGCTAACAGAGCTGGGCTGCACCACCCCTTGCCGGGGGAGGGGGCCGGCCACGGGAAGCCTCCTTGCTTCTCACTACCGAGCTCAACGCCTCCCACGACCCGGCAACTCAGGGCGCAGTGCAAAGGAAGAACGATCCCATTATCCCCATACCGTAAGTGTTCTTATGTGTTTTTTTGTGTGTTGATTTTAATGTTTTGTTTTTCTTTTCAGGTGTCCGTACTACTGATGTTGGTTTTGCTACAGGTAAGTGTGGTAATCGTATCTACAGGTAAGTGTGTTTCGAATTAATAGTATTTTGGGTTTGGAGTGGCGTCATAGCGACTTAGGCTACTAGGGAAATTTCTGTTGTAATTCTGAATATTCTCTCTGTTTTCTTTGAGTTTAGTTAATGTGTGGTGTTGTAAGTCTTCTAGTCTATCCCATACCCTTTTAGCTCTTTCATGTAGTTTGATGTTTAGTGGTAGCGTTTTTGTGTATTGATGGATTTGCATACTATTCATAGTATATGGGTATCGTTGGTTGATGGCAAATCTTAATGCTTTATTTTGAATTTTTTGTAGTTTGCTGACTTGTGTTTGGCTAAGTGCATGAGTGGGTATTGGTGGGTACTCTAGTATTGGTAGTACTAGAGCCTTCACTAGGTGAATTTTTATCTTTTCTGGCATGTGTTGTAGTCTGTACAGTTTTTTAAGTGCTGCTAAGGCCTTATTATTTCTGTCTTGAATATGTTTGTTATACCCGTTGATTGTAATAAGTAGTCCTAGACATTTACCTTCAGATTTGAATTCTATGGGATCTTCGTCTATAATAAGTGGGTTAGTGATTCTGGCACCAAGGTGTAGAGGAGTGAATTTTGTTAAGTTGGTTTTAATTCTCCATTTTTTCTCGAAATCATTTACTTTCAGTATTTCTCTTTCTGTTTGCCTGTTTAATATGTTTTTAGATTTGCCTTTATATCCAGTGATCTGGGTTATGTCATCAGCGTAGCATATATTTAAATTTCTATCTGATGCTTCCAGATCGTTTGTGAAGATGGTATAGAGTGTTGGCGACAGTACACTCCCTTGTGGAACTCCTGAAGCCAGCTCGAAGGAAGGTCCAATGTAGTTGTCTATTTTTAATGCTGCTGTTCTATCATCAAGGAAGTCACAAAGTAATTTTTCAATAGTGGTAGGAAGTTGCTGATGTAAAATCTTAAACTTTAATCCTATGTGCCAAACTTTGTCGAATGCTTTGGTTACGTCTCTGAATATAATTTGACATTGTCCTCGATCTCCTTTGTTCTGTGCTATTTGTTCAGTTATGATTGCAAGTGCATGTGTTGTGCCTATGCCCTCTCTAAATCCAAACTGGTTATTGTTATATTTATTTTTTAATTCTAGGTGTCTCCTCAGTCTGCTATTGATGATACGTTCTAAAATTTTTCCAGGTACCTCCAGCAGCGATATAGGTCTGTAGTTTTCAGTTTTGTGTGGAGTTTTTCCTTGTTTAGGTATTAACCGGACTATGGCCTTTTTCCATGTGTCAGGAAAATAGCCTGCAGAGATGGTGTTATTATAAATGTGTGTAAGTCTTGTGATGGCTTTATCAGGAAGTGCTTGGAGGATCGTTTTGTTTATCCCACTTTGTCCTGGACTGGATTTCTTAATATTTTTAATCACATTTCCTACTTCCTCAGGTGTTATTTGTGTGTCAAGAGCGCAGGTTCCTAGACGTGATGTGTCAGTGCTATCGTAGGGGGATATTCTGTCTAGGTTGTTTTGTAAAAATTGGTATATTTCTTCACTTTCTTCTTCTTCATCCTCTGCCTCCTCTTCAAATATTTGCGTGTGCGTTTTCTCAGTTGAAAAGTGGTATATATATTAGCGTGCCTACTCAGGATCAGGAGTCGCCACCTCAGCGAGCGTCCTGATTGGTCCAGACGCGCTCTGGGCCGATCTGATCTCGCGTATATATAGCCGTTTTTCCCAAAATTCACTACTTGCTCGCAGAGCTACCGACGAGGTTAGAGTACTCGCGCTCCTCATTTATCACCAACAACAACAACTACTACTACTACTACTACTACCACAACATCCATTATCATGTCTGGACGCGGCAAGGGAGGAAAGGTGAAGGGAAAGTCAAAGTCCCGTTCCAGTCGTGCTGGACTCCAGTTCCCGGTCGGCAGGATTCATCGCCTTCTAAGGAAAGGCAACTACGCCGAGCGCGTGGGTGCTGGTGCCCCCGTGTACCTTGCGGCAGTTATGGAGTACCTGGCTGCTGAAGTCCTTGAGCTTGCCGGCAATGCCGCCCGTGACAACAAGAAGACTCGCATCATCCCACGTCACCTGCAGCTGGCCATCCGCAACGACGAGGAACTTAACAAGCTCCTTTCCGGAGTCACCATTGCACAGGGTGGCGTGCTGCCCAACATTCAGGCCGTGCTCCTTCCCAAGAAGACTGAGAAGAAGTAAATAAAGGGCCTCCCTCCCCTTCAGCCAATATCACCATCAATCCGGCTCCTCTTCGGAGCCACACGTTCAAACATCTAGAGAGTTGTGTAGACTATACTGGTATATCAATAATAAGCAAGTAGTGTATTTATTTTCGAGTTAGTTATTTGTTATTATTATTATTATTATTTAGTCAGGCACGCAAGTGACCGAGAATAAATATGTATACTATATTTCTACTAATGTACCTGCTGTGTGTCACAGTGGAGAGTTGATTAGATGTGTTGCCTATTGTGATATGTTGAGCGTCTTTTTCATCTCAATGTATATTTTGTTTTATGAGAAACTGAGAACGATGAGGGGCGTGATCATTGAAATAAGTCAATGATAATAATAATAATAATAATAATAATAATAATAATAATAATAATAATAATAATGATAATAATAATAATAATAATAATAATAATGATAATAATAATAATACTTGGAGAAGACCTGATGAAGTGAGAAAGATGGTTATAATTAATAATGGTTTCTTTTCTTAGCTCAGATAGTGATAGTGAACATGGTTATGAGAAAGTAGTAGTAATAATAGTAGTCTATGGTCCTTCTTTCTTTTCATGTTTGTGGACCTTAAAAAGGTCCGGGAGATGATGTTATTCAATGATGATAATGCAAGCTGAATAGCTGGCACCATCTCAATAATGGAGCGATTTAACCACCAAATCCGTACAGGGTACGGCCCTGACGCTTGAGGGCGTAGACAACGTCCATGGCAGTAACGGTCTTACGCTTGGCGTGCTCGGTATAGGTGACAGCATCCCTGATAACGTTCTCAAGGAACACCTTGAGCACCCCACGAGTCTCCTCGTAGATGAGACCAGAGATGCGCTTGACGCCACCTCGGCGAGCTAGACGACGGATAGCAGGCTTGGTGATTCCCTGGATGTTATCACGCAGAACCTTACGGTGACGCTTGGCGCCTCCCTTTCCAAGACCCTTGCCTCCCTTGCCGCGGCCAGTCATGGTGATGAGAGCTGCTAGTACGACGTCCGAACGGTCTAACAGGAAGCTCACGAATGTGCCTCAAAATAACATAACATAACAAAGAGAGAAAAGATGGGGAGGGAGAAGTGGGGATAGTGGGAAGAATAGGGGGGTGATAAGAAGGGAATTGTAGGAGGAGAAATAGTCACTGGGGCTTAACCCAGGCGCAATTTGAATTAGGAAGGACATCTTTTTTTTTTTTTTTTTTTTTTTTTTTTTTTTTTAGCGTGTTATATTCATTCTAAGATGGCAAGGGAGACAAGGTCCTTATCGGGGAAAGCAGGAGAGTCCGCCACCAACCGAGCAAGCCAAGCCCAAAACAGCCACGGCAACGGACGCCGCCCACGCACCCAAAACACCAGGCCAAACCACGCACAAGTTAGGGGCCAGACTATCCAGAGCCTGCATTATCAGGATGTGAAAGAGGAGTGAAGGACAGTCAGAGTAAAAAAGGGTTTTTTTGTGTTTTTTATTGGTTCAAAGAAGGACAGAGGAAGAAGTACATCCGTATAGCGGAGGGACCTACAGTTTTACGTGGGTTCCGAACCACGGATAGTAGTAGAGTGATTTGGTGATGGGCGGGATATTTATTGTGTGATGTAATGTGGTGGGTGAAAAAGCGGTGTCGGTCCTTTCATCTCGTGTCCTGTGACTTGTCCTGCAAAAAGGCCAACCTGCTAAAAAAAAAAAAAAAAAAAAAGAGAGAATATAAAAAATGTCGTGGTATTATGTGCATGGGGAGGGTGAGGATGGTTTGTGATAATGATTGACGTGATTGTAGGATGTGCAATGACAGAGGCTCGAAAAGGCTCCCTCACCGCAACGAGGGGTCAAATCTAATACCATCTGCTTGCACGCGGTAAGTCGCCGGTGGTGGGGGGTGAATGGAGATTCCTGCATGGATGCTTCCAGGGCCCCGCCCCACCATCTCTTGACTACCTTACTACCCAGCTCTGGCCGCACCAAACTACCTCTGTGGGGGGGGGGTGAAGTGGCTTCCACTGAATAGTGTGGTTGCCGTCCCCACCATCAGTGCTGGCCGCTCCATAACTGCCACGGGGGGTACCACTACCGGAACGTCATGCCAACGGCCGGGGGCCCCATTGCCGTGGCGTCAGTGGGAGAAGTGCGGTTCGTGCTATCCTCTTTCATCTGAAAGTGGTCTGGTGTCCCTTTGAGAACCTAGGCTGCGAGACGGAAAAATAATGCATAAAAAAACACAAAAATATGAATAAAAAACCATAAGACAAAATATATAAAAAAACCACTAGGTGTTGGCACGCGAGCCCACTCCTTCGGTCAGAGGCATGGAATGTTAATGGTGGTGTGTTTTGTCGCATCTTTTTCCCGGGAGCGGTCCGGTGCCTCCTTGGGACCTAGGCTGCGAGACAGAAAGATAATGCATAAAATAAACAAAAGATGAATACAAAGCCATAAGACAAAAAATATGAAAAAACCACTAGGTGTAGGCACACGGGCTCGCCCCACGTGAACGAGAGTGCGACGATGATTCCACTCAGACACCTTGAGTAGTAGAGAAGATTAGAGAAAGAGAGAGAAAGAGAGAGAGAGAGAGAGAGAGAGAGAGAGAGAGAGAGAGAGAGAGAGAGAGAGAGAGAGAGAGAGAGAGAGAGAGTGAAAGAGAGAGTGAAGGAGTCCGTTATTTAGAAAATGGGGTCAGGAGGCACAGTGGGAGGGTCAAGGAGGTTGCAGTGTGGGAGGTGACGGAAAGCTGGGGGAAGGTTGGTTATGAAATTGTATGTGTTTGTGTGTCTGTCAGAAAATGAGGTTAGCTGTTTGTTGAGTCTGTTGTAGTGTGTTATGTTAACAGGAGGGATGTTGGACTCCTCATGAGTAGAGAGAGAGGACCGAAAGTCGAACCATTTCGTTCCAAGGGCGAAACGAATTGCTCGATTCTGGACCCTCTGAAGTTTTGAGAGGTTAGTGGGAGCGGAAAGAGAGAGTGCAAGAGGGCAATAGGTTAAAAGGGGGAGAATAAAAGCTTTGAAGAGGTGTAGTTTTGTTTTCGTGTTGCTGTCGCGAAATCTTTCGAGGTTGCTCAAGGCCACGGCGGCTAAAGCAGCTTTTTGGTTTATATGTATGTTGAATTTGAGGTGCTTGTCGATGGTGAGGCCAAGCACTTTGTTGTTGTTACTGATGGGGATTGGGTTGGGGTGTGGAACAATGTTGTTCAATGAGATTTGGCGAGGCTGACTTTTTTTTATGTTAAAGTAGGTGACTTTAGATTTTTCGGGATGGGAGAGGATTCGCCATTTCATCTCCCATAGGCTAGTCGCCGTCAGTTCCCGTTGAATTTTGTCTGTGAGGAGATCTAACGACCTGGCTCGAGCCAATTGCGTTACATCGTCCGCGTATTGAATGGTTAATGAATCATTATGAACTGGAGGGGGCATGTCAGCTGTATACATGTTGAAAAGGGTGGGGGACAGTACAGAGCCTTGTGGGACTCCAGCCTGAGGGGAAAAGGATGTTGAAAAGGTGCCCTGATGACAGATTCTTGTCCGTCTCTCTACCAGAAAACTACATAGTATGCGTTGCGTTAGGGGGGGAAGGTTGAAGTTGTTGCAAATTTTGTGTTTTAAGCCTGCGTGCCAAACAGTGTCAAATGCTTTTTTGACATCTTTTGTTACAAGGGCTGCTCTGAAATAGGGCTTATTGAAATTTAAGTATGCAACTATGCTGTTTAGAGCGTCCTCGGTTGAGGCGTTCCTCCGGAAGCCGAACTGCTGTGGTGCCAGCAGCTCGTTACCTTCGAGGAACGCTCTCAATCTTAAATTGATGAGGCGTTCAAAGGTTTTTCCGAGAATTTCAAGGAGGCTAATGGGGCGATAGTTTTCTGGTAAGTGGGAGTTTTTTCCGGGCTTAGCAATGAGGGTGATGTTTGAAATTTTGAATGCCTTAGGAAAGTATCCAGAGGCAAGGCAGGCGTTGAAAATCTCCGTCAGGCTGGATATAGTTTCTTGGGGAAGGTTCCGCACCATGGGCCAGGTGACTCCTGAGGGGCCAGGGGCTCGCCGCGGAGTATGCCTGAGCAACCTGGCGACATCATCCTCCTCAATAGGTGTGGTGAGAGGGTGTTGGGGGTTGAGGCGTATTTTTTGTATAGTGTTATGTGGAATCGTGTTTGCTAGGTTGTGGCGTGCACGATCGATGATGTTGTTTATGTGGGCAATACTGGGCTCGTGGACTGGGAGAGGGTGTGGTTGGAAAGTATTGTGCCAGTGTGTCTTGAAGATGCTGGTGACTTGTTCTGGGTTTGTGATGCGATCCCCGTTCACTAGGAGGTACTCGAATCTTTCCCGCTGGCATCCCCTCAGCCTGTACACCATGTGCCAGAACTGTGTAGGATTACTGCAGCGGGTTCTGTCCATATGGGAGACTAGATTCCTCCAGTGAGCGCTGTGATCTTCCTGTAGGCTATTTGTTATGTGTGTACGAAGGGTGCAAAGATCTCCGTAGATAGGTGTGTGGTTGTGCTTGTTTTTTAAAAAGCGTGTTCTGTAGCACACTAGCAGCCTTTGTGTTCTAATGGAAGGTCGGAAGTCTATATGAATTATATGTTGTTTTGTTGGTATGTGTCTGTTGGCTGATGTCAGAATATTGTTGTGTAACGTCTCTAAGGCACTGTCTATGTCTGTGTAGGGTTGGCCTTCGAGCTGTGTTGGTTGGTGTAAGTCTGTGAGTGTTTTCTTGAAGCTCTCCCAGTCGGCGGAGCGGTAGTCGGAGACAGGTGGGGATGGGGTGGATATGGGATTGGAGGATATTTTGAGGATTAGGGGAACGTGGTCAGAACCACAGAGTGGTCCATGGGAGATATAGTGGTGGAAAAGTAGGGATTGCCGATTGGAGAGGATGAGATCTGGCCTGCCATTCCCATTGTGCGTAAAGCATGTGGGGAAGTCAGGTCCAAGGAAACGGAGGCGTTTCAGTTGTGTTAGTTGAAGGAGTTCGTGTCCGTGTTGGTTGTTGTTTGAGTGTTTGAAGGCGGTGTGTTTGGCGTTTAGGTCTGCAAGTATGTAGACCGGGATATTTGTGTGATTGAAAAGATTGTTGAGGCTGGTGAGTGGGAGCCCAGTTTTTGGTCTGCTGTATGTGGTGGCAATGAGAAATTGCCCATGTTGTGTTTCGATCTTGGTGGCCAGGAAGTGGGCTGAGGGCCAGTTGGTTATGTGTATGTGTTTGATGGTACATTTTACCATGAGAGCTACGCCGTCATGATGCGTACCTGTTGTGTAGCGTGTGTTGTAGCCATATAGTTTTATGGGTTTTGGTGGTGAACCTGTGTGGTTGAGGAGGACGATGTCTGGATCGATCGATCGAATTGCTTCTGAAATATGGTGTCTGTTATTCCAGAAACCGCGACAGTTTAATTGTATTATTGTGAGCATGATTTAAGTGTTTTTTTATGTGTTTTTTTTACCCCTCGACGCGGTTCGTGTAGAGGGGGGGGAGGGTTGGGGCACTGTCGCTAGGTGTCGCTTTGTTTCAGTCTTTTTTGTGGTGTTAGTGGTGTTGGCAGTAGTGGTGGTAGAGGTAGAGGTAGATCGTGGTGGAGAGGGCTTTTGGGGCTGCGATTCCCCACAAGCTGAGTCCTCTTCAATAACCAATTCCCCAGGTGAAGGGGGACTAGCGTTATTAGGTGTGGTGTGTTCAGGTTCTTGGAGTGTGAGTGTTGGGGCGTGTGTTTCCTCATTTTGTTCTGGGTAGTTTTGTTTGAAGTGTTCTTGGTTTGTCTGGTGGAAGTGTGGTGGAAGTTTTATTGTGGGGCAGCCATTGTACTCAAGCAAGGAGTTCATTGTTTCTGCCTGTTTTTTTAGATCACCAAATGAGGTTTGGATTGAATATTTTATTATAATTTCTGCAAGCAGAAGTTTCTCGGTGTTTGTGTTTGTATTTTTTGGTGTGAGAGAGTAGGGTGTGGTGGCTTGGGCGTAGGAAGTGGTTGGCTGAGGAGTGGTCTGTGGTGAGTTTTGTTGTTTTTGGTGAGCGCGTTTTATTTGGCATTTAAAGGAAACGGCAGTGTGTTCGCCGTTGCAATTCGCGCATTTTATGGTGGAGGCCTGGCAATTCCTATAATCGTGGCCCCTAGCTGCACACTTGGAGCACACTTGTTCTGTTTCTTTGCACTGGTTTGTGCGGTGGCTGAATTGATAACACTTGTAGCACTGGGTGACTGGGAGGTATTCTTCTATGTTAATATTGTATGAGGGCACTATTTGAGAAAATAGCTTAATGCCTTTGTTTTTTAAAAGTTCGGCCTGTTGTTTTGAGCGTAGTTTAATCTTCAGCATATGGACTTTTGGGATGATGAGTAGTTCGTCAATCTGTGTATCATTCTTTTCCTGGATTTCAGTCAGGAGGTTGTCGTTGGTCTTTTTTAAGATGTACTCGTCTACTCGCCGGGCAAGGATCGTTCGAGCCGATTTTTGCTCCGGAGACTCGACGAGCTCGAAGCCAAGAAGTTTTAAGTTTTCGGTCGCTTGGTGAGACGTGTGGTTATCACGGTCCGCGTCATTAGCTAAACCGATAATGATGTAGGGGCCAGATTTGAAGCATTTCGTGTGGGGGACCTGGGTTCTGGAAAAGAAAGCATTGCTAAGGTCAGCAGGGATGTTAGCAGTTTTTATTTTGTATCTTATAGTCCGGTCAGGGGGGCGTGGGAAGGCCATCCCGTCATGGGGCGGGGCCCTATGACGATTATAGCCTTGTAGAGGTGGCGCTACAGCCTTGTGGCGCTACAGCCTTATGAGTGCTACAACCACGAGTACCTATAACAACCTATTGTTGTTTCCTATCGTCCTAGTGCCCTATATCCCGAGGGGGATCCTAGCTGGAGGGAAGGAAGCCCTAAATATCTGACCCTGAGGTAGGGTTTGTACTCTGCCGAAGATTCTCCAGGCTGCTCTGGCCAGCACTGGAGGCCCCGGTGGCTAGAGAGCGCGGAAAAGGCTTGCCTAAGGCCCAGTCCTGACTCTGTTGCCGGTACGAAGAGAGGAAGAGAAGAAGTAGGAGGAACAGAGTTGGCGCAAGTCACTTATACCAGGTGAGTTGCTGCAGTCTTCCAGCGATACCCTTAGGTGAGGCTCTCTCCACCAGGCACGTAGGGAAAACCGCGGCGCCTCAAAGCGACTGCCGGGTGTCTATCTGTATCTTTTTTTTTGTAAGCAGGCCAGGGCCTGATTGTTTGGAGGTGAGCTGGGAGCGAAGCTGCTCCTTTCTCGGTGATTCGTGGGCGAGTGTGTGCGCCTTGCCTCCTGTCGGACTTTTCTTAAGCACAGGAGTGAAAGCAGGAGCGGAGCTTGGCGCCGATTGGTTCCTTACGGACCCGGGAGGCGGAGCTTGTATCTCAGCGGCACGGTGAGGGGCGGAGCTTCTTCCTTGAGCGGTGTCTTCCGGTTGGCTGGCTGCTGCTAGCTGGGAGTGCTGGAACTGGGAGATCCTTCTCCTTCAACAGCTGGAGGTAGAATGTTGCCTCAAAATAACATAACATAACAAAGAGAGAAAAGATGGGGAGGGAGAAGTGGGGATAGTGGGAAGAATAGGGGGGTGATAAGAAGGGAATTGTAGTAGGAGAAATAGTCACTGGGGCTTAACCCAGGCGCAATTTCAATGAGGAAGGACATCTTTTTTTTTTTTTTTTTTTTTTTTTTTTTTTTTTTACGTGTTATATTCATGCTAAGATGGCAAGGGGGACAAGGTCTTTATCGGGGAGGGTTTTTCCCTCCCTTGATGATAAAACAATGCAATAAGGCAAGCAGAAAAGAAAAACAAATAATAAAATGCTTCCATTGACAAATAAAGCATCTCTCTCTCTCTCTCTCTCTCTCTCTCTCTCTCTCTCTCTCTTTCTCTGTGTGTGTATATATATATATATATATATATATATATATATATATATATATATATATATATATATATATATATATATATATATATATATATATATATCCTTATTATTCTTTTCATAGATTCTTTTCAAGATCAACGAGGTTAAGCAACGGCTCTGGGCAAAACGTGGATGGGTGACTACACAAGCTTCATCCCGCAACTGGATCAGGATCACGGGTCCCCGTCCCAGCCAGTTCTGTGATTGGCCCAGACATTCCTGGGCCGAGAGCACACTTAACTACTGCTACCACCTCACATCATCATTGTTCTTAATAATAAATTCTTCTTCTTCTTCTTCTCCTTATCATTATTACTATACAAATAATAATGATAATGATAATAAATTAATAATAATAATAATAAGAAGAAGAAGAAGAAGAAGAAAAAGAAGAAGAAGAAGAAGAAGAAGAAGAAGAAGAAGAAGAAGAAGAAGAAAAAGAGGAAGAAAATAATAATAAGAATAAAAATAAAATAAAATAATTATAATAAAAAATAAATAAATAAATGAAAATATAATATTAAAAGAAGAAAAACAAGAAGAAGGAGAAGAAGAAGAAGAAGAAGAAGAAGAAGAAGAAGAAGAAGAAGAAGAAGAAGAAGAAGAAGAAGAAGAAGAAGAAGAAGAAGCAGAAGAAAAAAAAAAATAAGAAGAAGAAGATTAAGAAGAAGAAGAAGAAGAAGAAGAAGAAGATGAAGAAGAAGAAGAAGAAGATGAAGAAGAAAAAAGAGAAACAGAAGAAGAACAAGAAGAAGAAGATAGTGTAATCTTCTAATAGTCGGAAACTCAAGCTCACCAAGGCCAACGACCACACAACGTTGAATACACCGCTCCTCGTCTGATCAGCGAAAAAAAGCAACGTTGGTTCCGGTTAGTACTTGGATGGGTAACCGCCTGGGAACACCATATGTTGTTGGCATTCCAACATTTTTTTTTACTTATTCATTCATCATTTTGCATTTTTTTTTTACCTCGCTTAATGCAATAAGGCAAGCAAAAAAATAAAATAAATAGATAAATAAAATACTTACAAATACTTACATAAAAGGATCTCTCTCTCTCTCTCTCTCTCTCTCTCTCTCTCTCTCTCTCTCTCTCTCTCTCTCTCTCTCTCTCTCTCTCTCTCTCTCTCTCTCTCTCTCTCTCGCTCTCTTTTATTATTAATTCTCATTCACGGTGTTATTCTTGTTGTTGTTGTTGTTGTTGTTGTTGCTGTTGTTGTTGTTGTTGTTGTTGTTGTTGTTGTTGTTGTTGTTGTCGTTATTGTTGTTCTTGTTGTTGTTGTTGTTGTTGTTGTTGTTGTAGTTGTTGTTTTTATTGTTTTTCTTTTTCATCTAAAGTTTCTTTATTTTTATAGTATTAACATTATTATTTTAATATTGCTGTTATTAATATTATTATTACTACTATTCTTCTTCTTCTTCTTCTTTTTCTTCTTCTTCTTCTTCTTGTTTTTTTTTCTACTTCTTCTTCTTCCTCTTCTTCTTCTTCTTCTTCTTCTTCTTCTTCTTCTTCTTCTTCTTCTTCTTCTTCTTCTTCTTCTTATAATTATAATTATTATTATTATTATTATTATCATTATTATTATTAATTTTCTAAATTTCTTATTCCATTTATTTCATTTTTTTCAACTAATATAAATTATCATATGTTTTTATATTTTAAAGATTTGTGTTATATATTCATGGATTTTTTTTTATTTATTTATCTACTTATTTTTATTATTACTATTATTATTTATTTATTTATTAAATTTAACCTAACCTAACCTAACATAATGTAACATTACCTAAACTACCCTAAACTAACCCAAACTTAACATAACCTAAATTAGCTTAACCTAACTTTGTTGTTGCTGTTGTTGTTGTTGTTGTTGTTGTTGTTGCTGTTGTTGTTTTTCTTCCTCCTTTCTTTTTATTGTTGTTCCTAACCTAACCTAAGTTAACTTCACCTAACCTGACTAACCTAATCTAACTTAAATTAACATTACCTAACCTAATGTAACCAAACTTCACCTAAATGAACCTAACCTATAATATCCTAAATTAACCTAACCTAAATTAAGCAAAGCTGGCCTAACCTAACCTAACATAACCTAACTTAACCTAACCTAACCTAACATAACGTAACATCACCTAAACTACCCTAAACTAACACTAACAACCTAACCTAAATTAACCTAACCTAACCTAACTTAACCTGACCTGACCTAATCTAACCTAACTTCGCCTTACTTGAATTACATTCAAGTATCGATCAGTCAGTGGAGCCGAGGCTTGCTGGTTTTTCCCATCCTTCACAACCCAACCGACACATATACACACACACACATTCTCTCTCTCTCTCTCTCTCTCTCTCTCTCTCTCTCTCTCTCTCTCTCTCTCTCTCTCTCTCTCTCTCTCTCTCTCTCTCTCTCTCTCTCTCTCTCTAACTCCCTTCGTGATTTCTGGCATCTAGCCAAAAAGTATCTCCAATAACTTTGCTGCTTCTTCTTTCCCTACTCTATTTCAACCAGATGGCACCACTGCTATCGCATCTATTTCTAAAGCTGAAATCTTTGCTCAAACCTTTGCTAAAAATTCTACATTGGACGATTCTGGGCTTGTTCCTCCCTCTCCTCCACCCTCTGACAACTTCATGCCACCTATTAAAATTCTTCGCAATGATGTTTTCCATGCCCTCGCTGGCCTAAACCCTCGGAAGGCTTATGGACCGGATGGGGTCCCTCCTATTGTTCTCCGAAACAATGCCTCCATGCTTGCACCTTGCCTATTCAAATTCTTTCAGCTCTGTCTGTCAACACTACCTTTCCTTCTTGCTGGAAGTTTACTTACATTCAACCTGTTCCTAAAAAGGGTGACCGTTCTAATCCCTCAAACTACCATCCTATTGCTTTAATTTCCTGCCTATCTAAAGTTTTTGAATCTATCTTCAACAGGAAGATTCTTAAACATCTATCACTCCACAACCTTCTATCTGATCGCCAGTATGGGTTCCGTCAAGGCCGCTCTACTGGTGATCTTCTGGCTTTCCTTACTGAGTCTTGGTCATCCTCTTTTAGAGATTTTGGTGAAACTTTTGCTGTTGCCTTGGACATAATTATCAAAAGCTTTTGATAGAGTCTGGCACAAAGCTTTGATTTCCAAACTACCCTCCTACGGTTTCTATCCTTCTCTCTGTTTACTTCATCTCAAGTTTCCTTTTTGACCGTTCTATTGCTGCTGTGGTAGACGGTCACTGTTCTTCTCCTAAATCAATTAACAGTGGTGTTCCTCAGGGTTCTGTCCTGTCACCCACTCTCTTCTTATTATTCATTAATGATCTTCTAAACCAAACTTCTTGTCCTATCCACTCCTACGCTGAAGATACCACCCTGCACTTTTCCACGTCTTTTCATAGACGTCCAACCCTTCAGGAGGTAAACATATCACGCAGGGAAGCCACAGAACGCCTGACTTCTGATCTTTCTAAAATTTCTCATTGGGGCAGAACAAACTTGATATTGTTCAATGCCTCAAAAAATCAATTCCTCCATCTATCAACTCGACACAACCTTCCAGACAACTATCCCCTCTTCTTCAATGACACTCAACTGTCCCCCTCTTCTACATTGAACATCCTCGGTCTGTCCTTTACTTATAATCTGAACTGGAAACTTCACATCTCATCTCTAGCTAAAACAGCTTTTATGAAGTTAGGTGTTCTGAGACGTCTCCGCCAGTTTTTCTCACCCCCCCAGCTGCTAACTCTGTACAAGGGCCTTATCCGTCCATGTATGGAGTATGCTTCACATGTCTGAGGGGGGTTCCACTCATACTGCTTTTCTAGACAGGGTGGAATCAAAAGCTTTTCGTCTCATCAACTCCTCTCCTCTAACTGACTGTCTTCAGCTTCTCTCTCACCGCCGCAATGTTGCATATCTAGCTGTCTTCTACCGCTATTTTCATGCTAACTGCTCTTCTGATCTTGCTAACTGCATGCCTCCCCTCCTTCCGTGGCCTCGCTGCACAAGACTTTCTTCTTTCTCTCACCTCTATTCTGTCCACTTCTCTAACGCAAGAGTTAACTAGTATTCTCAATCATTCATCCCTTTCTCTGGTAAACTCTGGAACTCCCTGCCTGCTTCCGTATTTCCACCTTCCTATGACTTGAATTCCTTCAAGAGGGAGGTTTCAAGACACTTATTCATCATTTTTTGACCACTGCTTTGACCCCTGTATGGGACTGGCATTTCAGTGGGCATTTTTTTTATTACATTTTTGTTGCCCTTGGCCAGTGTCCTTCCTACATAAAAAAAAAAAAAAAATAGTAGTAGTAGTAGCAGTAGTAGTAGTAGTAGTAGTAGTAGTAGTAATGCTATTTTTCATATATTTAGTAATTTTATTTTTCATATTATTATTTATATTTATATTTTTTGTTTTGTTTTGACATTCATACGAATGCTATAAAGGTGAAGCATAGAAATTTATTTGATTAATTAATTAATTTATATATCTATTTATTTTGATTTTTTAAATTAATTAATTTATTTATTTTTATTATTATTATTTTTTTTTTTTATGTCTCTATGATAAGCAAAGCATTATAGAATTTATGAAAGCACATATCCTCTAGAGTCTTGCCCTACAAAAGATTCTGTAAAGTAAAAAATAAAGGGAATAAGTGTCAGTGACGTTTGATGAATAGAGGAAGGCGTGGCAGAAATTACCATAAAACGTATATAAATGAAAATTTATCTTCCTCGTATTTTCCAACTTGCGTTTGCTTCTTGAAAATTTAACTGGGTGGGTCATATAGCAGACATATTGTTCTTTCCTCCATTGTAGTTTGTTTCCAGCAAGCCCCCTAAATAAAGTTTCTGTTTTTTTTTTTTTTTTTTTTTTTTTTTTTAAAGAAATGAGGAATTACATTCTAACGCTGATCACTGAGCGGAGCGTAGACGAGCTGCTATCCTCAAGGACGTTACCTCTCTCTCTCTCTCTCTCTCTCTAAATAAGACTTTAAATAAAAAGAATATATATATATATATATATATATATATATATATATATATATATATATATATATATATATATATATATATATATATATATATATATATATATATATATATATATATATATATATATATATACTCGTATATACATATATATATATTAAAAGACAATGAATATCCTCTGGGGAAGGGGTGACAATCCTTATTTAACCCTTAATTTCAGTTGAATTTTGACAAGTCTACGTTAAAATGTTTCCATTTTTCTGCAGTGATAAAGAAACGTAGAGGGTTAGCTAATATATTTAATTGTTAATTGTATCTTTTTTTCTTTCTTTTTTTCATTTATTCTTTTATTAATTTTTCTTTTCATTGCTTAATTATGCATTAAGCCGACACTGCAGGTTACAATTGCAGATATTGCAAGTATTTTTGACACAATACAAGTACATCCAGCTAAACTATTGCTACAGTATAGAGAGAGTATTTCGATTACATACCTTATTCTTCATCTTCTTTTCTTCTTTTTTTTTTTTTTTAATAAATATAATAATAAATAAATAAGTAAATAGGTATTGTCAAATGAAATCGTCGAGATTACGCAGGGGTTTCGGGCAATACTTGGATGGGTGACTACACAAGCCTCATCTGTCTGAAAAAATAAATAAATAAATAAAAAAAATAAGAATAAGAATAGGGAGAATGAACGAAAATTTTAAGTAATAAAGATAACAGTAAGAATTATTATAACAAGAATAAGAAAAATTACAATAAAGGAATATAAAAAAAAAGAAAGAAAGCATCCCATGTCTTTCTTCCTAATTGTCATAGAAGGGTGAATTCTTTTGTATATTTTCCAACATTTCCAATACAACGATATGAATGGGGGAAGAAAGAATAAGAATAATAGAAAGAAGGCCTCCCAACACCTAGTTCTCCGGTCTTGGCCAATTAGCTAACGGCGGGATCAGCGCAGTTAAGCAGGGGGTCCTCGAAGAACTTGGATGGGTGACCACAAAAGCCTCATCTCTCTGAGAATAGAAAAAAATAGCAATAAGAATGAGGAGAATGAACGAAAAACGAAAATAATAAAATAACAATAACAACTATAATAAAAAAAAGAAGATTAGGAATAAAAAGAACAAAAATAAGGGAAAAAAGTAATAATATATCTCTCTTGCTAATTGTCGTAGAATTATGAATGAAGGGTTAATTTTAGTGCATATTTTCCAACATTTTCAGCACAACAATGCAACAACAATACAGGAAAGAATAAGAATAAGAGAAATAAGCCCTCCCAACACCTTGTTCTCCGCTCTTGACCAATCAGCTGACGGCGGGATCAGCAAGGTTAAGCAGGGGGTCCGGGCAGAACTTGGATGGGTGACCGCACAAGCCTCATCTCTCTAAAAGTAGGATAAATAAGAATAAGATAAGGAAGAATAATAAAAAAAAATGAAAATAATAAAGATAACAATATTAATTATGACAAGAATAAGAAAAAAATAGAATAAAAAGAATGAAAAAAATAAGAATATCACAACTTTCTTGCTAATTGTCTTAGAATTTTAAATGACATGTCAGTTCTGCTGTATATTTTCCAAGATTTGTTATGAATGAGGGAAGAAAGAATAAGAATAAGAATAAGAATAAGAACAAAATGAATTAGACTAACAATAATGATCACATCTTTCATGCGGTGACTGCGTGGGCGATGAGCCTCACTGGACGTTTCTGACCAATCACAAGGCAGGGTTGGAGTCGTCGGGCCCACCCGATTCATATATAAAGGGATTTTGTGGGAAGCGCGGGCAGACTCAGCTGAGTGTTCGTTGTGAGTTGTTGTTACCACAACTATGGCACGTACCAAGCAAACGGCTCGCAAGTCCACTGGTGGCAAGGCGCCCCGCAAGCAGCTTGCTACAAAGGCAGCTCGCAAGTCTGCTCCAGCCACTGGAGGTGTCAAGAAACCCCACCGTTACAGGCCTGGAACCGTTGCTCTCCGTGAGATCCGCCGTTATCAGAAGAGCACTGAGCTGCTTATCAGGAAACTGCCTTTCCAGCGCCTGGTGCGTGAAATTGCTCAGGATTTCAAGACTGACCTCCGCTTCCAGTCCTCTGCTGTCATGGCTCTCCAGGAAGCTTCCGAGGCTTACCTCGTGGGTCTGTTTGAGGATACCAACCTGTGCGCCATCCATGCCAAGCGCGTGACTATCATGCCAAAGGACATCCAACTGGCTCGTCGCATCCGTGGCGAGCGTGCCTAAGAAGTCATCCACGAATGATCTTCATAACAGCAATATCTAGGCCCTTTTTAGGGCCAAACATCTCTTTCATTAAAGAATTTTCATAGACAATCTGTTTGGTTTTGTGGAAGAAAATATTTATTTTCCATCTTTCAGTATCAGGTATCGACTTTCAACTCAATATCCTTCCCCCCTTTTTTTTTTTTTATATTATTATTATTATTCCCTCTTCCATGGCCATATCTCTTTCACTTGGGAGAATTTTTATCTTTCTTTATCTCTATTTTTTTTTTATCTTTTCTTTATCTCCACAGAATAATAATCACGATAATAATAAGCATAATAATAATAATAATAATAATAATAATAATAATAATAATAATAATGATACAATAATTATTATAATAATAATCATAATAAAAACAACAATATTAATATTATTAATAATGATAATAATAATAATAATAATAATAATAATAATAATAATAATAATATTAATAATAATAACAATAATTATAATAATAATGCATTTGTCTATATCGTATCTTTTTTCCTTTTCAAGTGTGGCTCCAATGGAGCCGGGTATTATTTTATACTGGCAGCAGTATACTGGCCGCCTGTTTACTTGGAGGAGGTATACTTGGTAACAGCCTTGGTGCCTTCAGAAACAGCGTGTTTTGCCAGTTCACCAGGCAGAAGAAGACGGACAGCGGTCTGGATTTCCCGGCTGGTGATGGTGGAGCGCTTGTTATAGTGTGCCAGGCGGGATGCCTCGGCAGCGATGCGCTCGAAAATGTCATTCACGAACGAGTTCATGATTGACATGGCCTTGGAGGACACGCCAGTGTCTGGGTGGACTTGCTTGAGCACCTTGTAGATGTAGATGGAGTAGCTCTCCTTCCTCCTGCGCTTCTTCTTCTTGTCGCCCTTGGCAATGGCCTTCTGTGCCTTGCCAGCTTTCTTGGCAGCCTTTCCTGATGCTTTGGGAGGCATAGTGTCGCCGTACTGCTGTGAGAACGAGTGTGCGTTTTTTTTTTTTTTTTTTTTTTTTTTTTTTTTTTTTTTTTTTTTTTACAGAAAGACGGGGAAGAGTAAGAGATTGGACAGATAGAAGAAAAGAAAGAAATTGAAGGAAAGAATTAGAGTAAAAGTTTGTGGGCAGACCACTTTGCTATTCTTATTGTATATATATTGTATTTTATTTTTTTGTGAAGAGGCTGCACTCTTTTATTTTTGTGTGTGTATTAGGCATTTTTATTTCTTTACTATTAATTTTAAGCAAAACCCAGCTAAACCATCATCGTCCCTGTCAAAAAGATTGCTTTATATTTATTCTGTCTTACAGAGGAAGAGTTGAGTTGATACGGGGCCCTGTTCTACCTCTCACCGCTGCCAGATGACCGCTAACAGAGCTGGGCTGCACCACCCCTTGCCGGGGGAGGGGGCCGGCCACGGGAAGCCTCCTTGCTTCTCACTACCGAGCTCAACGCCTCCCACGACCCGGCAACTCAGGGCGCAGTGCAAAGGAAGAACGATCCCATTATCCCCATACCGTAAGTGTTCTTATGTGTTTTTTTGTGTGTTGATTTTAATGTTTTGTTTTTCTTTTCAGGTGTCCGTACTACTGATGTTGGTTTTGCTACAGGTAAGTGTGGTAATCGTATCTACAGGTAAGTGTGTTTCGAATTAATAGTATTTTGGGTTTGGAGTGGCGTCATAGCGACTTAGGCTACTAGGGAAATTTCTGTTGTAATTCTGAATATTCTCTCTGTTTTCTTTGAGTTTAGTTAATGTGTGGTGTTGTAAGTCTTCTAGTCTATCCCATACCCTTTTAGCTCTTTCATGTAGTTTGATGTTTAGTGGTAGCGTTTTTGTGTATTGATGGATTTGCATACTATTCATAGTATATGGGTATCGTTGGTTGATGGCAAATCTTAATGCTTTATTTTGAATTTTTTGTAGTTTGCTGACTTGTGTTTGGCTAAGTGCATGAGTGGGTATTGGTGGGTACTCTAGTATTGGTAGTACTAGAGCCTTCACTAGGTGAATTTTTATCTTTTCTGGCATGTGTTGTAGTCTGTACAGTTTTTTAAGTGCTGCTAAGGCCTTATTATTTCTGTCTTGAATATGTTTGTTATACCCGTTGATTGTAATAAGTAGTCCTAGACATTTACCTTCAGATTTGAATTCTATGGGATCTTCGTCTATAATAAGTGGGTTAGTGATTCTGGCACCAAGGTGTAGAGGAGTGAATTTTGTTAAGTTGGTTTTAATTCTCCATTTTTTCTCGAAATCATTTACTTTCAGTATTTCTCTTTCTGTTTGCCTGTTTAATATGTTTTTAGATTTGCCTTTATATCCAGTGATCTGGGTTATGTCATCAGCGTAGCATATATTTAAATTTCTATCTGATGCTTCCAGATCGTTTGTGAAGATGGTATAGAGTGTTGGCGACAGTACACTCCCTTGTGGAACTCCTGAAGCCAGCTCGAAGGAAGGTCCAATGTAGTTGTCTATTTTTAATGCTGCTGTTCTATCATCAAGGAAGTCACAAAGTAATTTTTCAATAGTGGTAGGAAGTTGCTGATGTAAAATCTTAAACTTTAATCCTATGTGCCAAACTTTGTCGAATGCTTTGGTTACGTCTCTGAATATAATTTGACATTGTCCTCGATCTCCTTTGTTCTGTGCTATTTGTTCAGTTATGATTGCAAGTGCATGTGTTGTGCCTATGCCCTCTCTAAATCCAAACTGGTTATTGTTATATTTATTTTTTAATTCTAGGTGTCTCCTCAGTCTGCTATTGATGATACGTTCTAAAATTTTTCCAGGTACCTCCAGCAGCGATATAGGTCTGTAGTTTTCAGTTTTGTGTGGAGTTTTTCCTTGTTTAGGTATTAACCGGACTATGGCCTTTTTCCATGTGTCAGGAAAATAGCCTGCAGAGATGGTGTTATTATAAATGTGTGTAAGTCTTGTGATGGCTTTATCAGGAAGTGCTTGGAGGATCGTTTTGTTTATCCCACTTTGTCCTGGACTGGATTTCTTAATATTTTTAATCACATTTCCTACTTCCTCAGGTGTTATTTGTGTGTCAAGAGCGCAGGTTCCTAGACGTGATGTGTCAGTGCTATCGTAGGGGGATATTCTGTCTAGGTTGTTTTGTAAAAATTGGTATATTTCTTCACTTTCTTCTTCTTCATCCTCTGCCTCCTCTTCAAATATTTGCGTGTGCGTTTTCAAAGATTCAAAGATTTCAAAGATTTATTTAGAAAAGATGGGTTACAAAAAGAGTGGGGGGAGGTGCGCCTGCCTGGCACACGGTAAGAGAAAGAGAGGAAAAATAGAAATACAGTAGAAGATTAAAAGGTGCCGGGCGGACCGGCCTGCAGCTGTTAAGATGGTGATTGTCACAGGGCAGTACATGAGAGGTGAACGGGTGGAAACCGGAGTTCCCGGAGGAAAACCACCCATACTGCTGTGAAATAGAGGAGAGTGGGGAGGGTTACAATATAGGTACAAATACATACATATATACATATACACATATGCATATATATACATATACATACATATATACACATATACATACACACATACACACACATACATATACACATAAGAAAGGTTATCCATAGGCAGTACAATTAGTTAAGGGTGGAAACCGTAGTATTTATGTTGTCACATATGGTGGAGAGTGACATATCGCACGAAGTCTAGAAGATCTTGCGGCGAGTCTCGTCTTGATAGGTGGTGTCCCGTCGTCCCCTCAAGTGTGTGGGCCCTGGCTCAGCCCCGCTGCCGGGAGCTTCGCACGCTTACCCGGGAGGACGAGTACCCCTTGCTGGGATGAAGGCAGTTATCCCAACAACTCAGGGCGCAGTGGGGAGGGGGGAGGGCACACAGAAGGAACCGCCACTGGTCTGCCGTCGGTGTCACCCGGTGGGGTGACATCAGGCCTGGCAGATCCCGGAAGTGGCTTGGCTCGGTTGAGTCGCTGCTTCGTCACTCGGTGGGAACTACTATCAGCAGTGGAAGGGAGAGGCGCTCGCTCTCTCATCAGTCATCGGCAGCAGCAGGAGGAGAGGGGTAGACATAGCGGCGGCAGATGAACGTGCTGTGGGGAAGGGACACTGAGAGTATCAATGGTACGGATAGAGAAAGGGAGTTCAGAAGGATCAGGGCAGATGGGAATATGGGAGGGGGGTAGGAGGCGGGTGTACAGGAAAGCAGGGACGATGGTAGGGGAAGGGACACAGGAAAGGAACAGAGGAGCTGAAGGTTGGGAGGAGATGGAGATAGGGAATGAAGGCAATAATCAATAGTGCATAAGGAGATTCACAAAACGGAAAGGAGAGCACACATTCACCTGTATCGGGGCTCTGGTGGCGGGTTTTCGAGCCTGAGGAGGCTCCTGGGAAACCAGGCGTGCTGACGGCGAGGGGCTTCCTCGTGCAGAAGTTGTAGCACCCGGTACTGGTCCCACCCCTCGTCGTCCATCCGCTGCCACACCTTGGCTGCCATCTCGTGGAGGCGGACGTTGAGGGCTGGGAGGGACGCGGCCTCGTGAAGCTCGGCCGAGCTGGTGAAATCATCCCATCTGGTGCCGAGAGCGAACCGTAGAGCGCTGTTCTGGACCCTCTGCAATCTGCTAATGGCTGTTGTGGAGAGAGCGTGCAAGGGAACAGGGGGATATGTAAGGATAGGTAAGATTAAGGCTTTGATAAGGTGGAGCTTCAGACCAGTGGCCAAGTCCCGGAACCGGTACAGCCTTGCGAGGGCTTCCTTCGCTCGCGTCACGCGCTGGGACACGTGCGCGGTGTACCCCTTTGAGCTGACGGCCAGGCCCAAAAGAGAGAGCCCCTGGGCCTGAAGCCGACGTCATCCCCGTCCACCAGCAGTGGGGCGGGGGTTTTGGTGGCAATGGGTACAACGGTGAACTTGGCCATGTTGGTCTTGATCCTCCACTCCCCCTCAAAGGAGTTGATGCGGGCGATCTCTCTGCTAGTACGGGCGTTCAGCATCATACTGGAGCGGCCTGGATGGAACACAACCTGAGAAACATCATCAGCATAAAGTACATTAACCCCGGCGCCAGAAGCAGGGCAGTCGCTCGTGTAGATGTTGTAAAGCAACGGCGAGAGCACACTGCCCTGCGGGACTCCGGCGTCAAGGGGGAACTCAGGGCCGAGGTGGCTCTTGACCCTAATTCTTGCAGACCTGTCAGCGAGAAAGTCACATAAGAGGCGCTCGACAGTGCCAGGCAGGCCCAGTTGAAGAATCTTGTACTTCAAGCCCAGGTGCCAGACACGATCAAATGCCTTACTTACGTCACGCAGGACAAGGTTGCATCGAAACTTGTTGGCTTGGTGGACAGCCATAGTCTCGGTGACCAGAGCAATGGCCTGAGCGGTGCCCCTGCCACTGCGGAAGCCGTACTGCGCTGGATGCAGGTGGCAGCCATCCTCCAGGTGAAGGCGAAGCCGCGAGATGATGATCCTCTCCAGTAGCTTCCCCGGTACCTCTAGCAGCGAGATGGGACGGAAACTCTCAGGAAGAGTGGGAGGCTTCCCGGCCTTGGGAATCATCCTCATCTCCGCCTGCTTGAACCCGTCGGGGAAGTACCCAGCAGAGAGTGCAGAGTTAAAGATGGCCTGCAATCTAGAAAGAGCGGACTCTGGAAGATGCGAGAGAATTAGTCTGTTAATCCTACTGCCTCCCGGGGAGGTGGATCTGCCACGTTTGATAGCGGCATAGAGCTCCTGGGAGGAGATGAGGCAGTCTAATTGGGAGTTACCGGTAAGACGAGCAGGATCAGCGTTGCCGTATGGGGAGGTTCTTTGCACGGCGGTGGCCATGTAATCCAGCACGCGGTCGTTGTCGTCGAAATCATTGTCAAAATCATCCCTGTAGACCTGTTTCCAGATGGAGGTGAAAAGACGTTCTTTGCCGTGGTTGGTGTATATTCTGTCCCCTGCGTTATCAATGAGGTAAGTCTCAGTACGTGTCGTTCTACCTGAGAGGCATTTAATTTCCCTCCAAAATTTCCTGGGGTCGCGGTGGTTGGCAGCTAGGCTAGCCAACTTCCTCCCCCAGTGCTCCTTAGCCTCGGTCCGTCGAGATTCTTGCAGTGCAACCTTTACTTGGGTGTACTGCCTATAGTCGTCATACGTCCAGCCTCTCAGCGTTGCTCTGTCCCGCAGTGCCTGAAATTGAATCCGGAGCAACTGCGTGGTCCTGGAAGGCCTCGGAGCTGACCTGATTTTGTAGGTTGTCTGAGGAATGTGGCGGTCTGCCGTGTTCCTCACAGTGGACATCCACATGTCCAAGGCGTCGTCAATTTCTTCTATGGTACCGTAAGTAATGTCAGGTAGGTTGGTCATCAGCAAGTCGTCATCGTCTTTGAAAGCGTCCCAGTCAGTATGTTGAAATTTGAAAGTTCTAGTACAGGGAATAAGTATAGGGGAGGAGGAGATGTCGAGAAGAATAGGGATATGGTCACTAGTAGTGATGGGACCAGGGGATAGAGAATAGTGAAAAAAGTTGGCTCTGTTGGTCAGGACGAGGTCAGGGGAGGAAGAGGAACGATAGCTGTAGTAGGTGGGGAAGAATGGTCCAATGTGTAGAGCAGTGTGTCGCTGTAGGTAATCAACAATGTCTCTCCCTACTTGGTTGGTAGAGGTATAACCTAAGTAAGGGTGCCGGGCATTTAAGTCTCCCAGTAAGAAAACTGGAGTCTGTCTGCGGAAAATACGGAGATAATCTGGGTGGGGTAGGTACGGTCGCCGTGGGGGGAGGTAGCTTGTGGCAAGGAGCAGTGGTCCATCTGAAGTGTTTAGCTCTATTGCAAGAGTCTCGGATAAGTAATCATCCTCAACTTTGTGTTGGATGTGGTGTTTTATAGCTATGGCGACCCCATCATTGAGAGTGTTGCTAGTGTTCTGTTGGTAAACTCTGTAGCCTGGTATTTTAAGTTTTACGTCGTCAGTTAGACCGTGGCTGTTGAGGAGGATTATATCAGGGTCATATTGTCTATATGTGTTACTAAGGTCGTACTTACGGTTGTCCCAGGAGAGAACGTTGTGCTGGATTACACGTAGTCGAGCCATTACTCACGTGCAGCAGGTAATCTGCCCCGAAGGAGGTCAGCAATCACCCGGCGCGGGTGGCTCTTGGCTCTCTCGAAGTCTTCACTGGAGAAGATAGTCCAGGACCTGAGAGATCCTAAGTTGCGCCTGGCATAGTTCAGGATGGCGTCATCCAATTCAGGAGGGCCAGTATGGGGTGTGCGTTTTCTCAGTTGAAAAGTGGTATATATATTAGCGTGCCTACTCAGGATCAGGAGTCGCCACCTCAGCGAGCGTCCTGATTGGTCCAGACGCGCTCTGGGCCGATCTGATCTCGCGTATATATAGCCGTTTTTCCCAAAATTCACTACTGTGGACTGCAAGGTGCTGGATTACCTTGCAGTCCACAGACATCGCACCACTCCGCACCAGGAAGCGGACCCCACGAGGCTGGCGGGTGACTCCCCACTCACCTGTTTCATCTCCCTAGAAGAGCTAAAAGCAGCCATTAGGTCAAGCAAGCCCACCTGCCCTGGCAGCAGTGGGATCAACAGGACAATTCTCGCCCACCTCCCGCCTCCTGCTCTTGCTCGACTCCGGGACATCTTCAACTCTGCCCTGTCGGCAGGTTATTTTCCAGACGGGCTTAAAGAAGCGGAGATGAAGATGATAGCCAAGCCTGGCAAGGCTCTAACACAACCGGACAGCTATCGGCCCATCTCCCTCCTGGAGGTGCCAGGAAAAATGTTCGAGAGGGTCATCGGCAGGAGGCTGCGTGACCACCTGGATGGGGGACACCTGTACAACACGGCACAATATGGTTTCCGTCGGGGAAGAGGCACGACGCACGCCATAGCTGTGGCAACAGAGACTCTGGCACTCCACCAGGCACTGGGACATCGGTGCAACCTAGTACTCAGAGATGTAAGCAAGGCGTTCGACAAAGTGTGGCACTTGGGGCTTAAGTTCAAGGTGCTGCACTTGGGGCTCCCGGGCCCTGTCGAGCGCCTTCTCTGCGACTTTTTGGACGATAGGAGTGCCAGAGTGCGTGTCGGCACCTACAGCGGACCGCCCTTCCCGCTGCAGACAGGGGTGCCACAGGGAAGTGTCCTCTCCCCGACGCTATATACCATATTCACAGGAGACTGTCCTGCCTCCCAGGCAGGAATAAACGTCCAGTATGCGGACGACGTCTCCCAGGTAGTCTTCCATCCAGGAAGGTCGCGCCTGATGCTAAATGCGAGGACCGGGCGGGAAATTACGCGAGTCAGCACGTTCGAGGAAGAATGGAGAATAAGAACAAACATGGCTAAATTCTCAGTCATAGCACCAGCCACGCAGAACCCTGAACTTCTGCTGGTCGATGAGGAAGCCGTCGAGTTCAGCCCCAGCGGGAAACTACTGGGCCTTCACGTCTCAGGGCGAGGGTACTCGGCCCACATCTCCCAGAGGGTGGCGAGGGGCAAGGCTGCCTTGGCCCTCCTCCGACGTTTTCGAGAGCTGGACAGCAAGGTCAAGCTCCACCTGGTCAAGACCATGGTGCTGCCTGTCCTAACGTACCCACCTGTCCCTCTACATGCCCTCACCCAGACTGCCCACCGCCGCCTCCAGAGAGTACAAAATGCTGCACTTCGGTTTGCGGCTGGCGTCCGGTGGGATGATTTCAAGAGCTCTGAATCCCTTCATATGGACTCAGACACCCCCCCGGTCAACATACGTCTACACCAACAAGCGGCACAGATGTGGCAGCGCATGGCCGAGGAGGACTGGGAGCAGTACCGGACCCTGAGACAGCTCCATGAAGCAGCGCCACAGTCGCAGCACTCATGGTTTCCCAGAAGCTTGTGGGCGCTGGAACGGACCCCTAACCCGGAACCACTTTACAAATAAGTCTATTATGTATTAATGTAAAAATGCATTATGTAAAAATTAAGAAATTTATTTCCCATTGTAAATAAACATACTACATCATCTCACAATATAAATATGTTACTTTAAGGATATATACAATATGTAAAGAAATAAATACCCCCATATAAGCTTCAAACAACATGTAAACTTTCATATTAAATATAGTTTCTAATATGTATAATAATAGCAGGTCGGATCGCCCGGCAACTTTTGTACTTTGACTTATTTCTGTATCTCTTACTCTGTACTTCCCCCCCCCCCCTATTTTGTATCTCCCCCAACTTTACTCAATAAACTTTGAAACTTTGAAACTCACTACTTGCTCGCAGAGCTACCGACGAGGTTAGAGTACTCGCGCTCCTCATTTATCACCAACAACAACAACTACTACTACTACTACTACTACCACAACATCCATTATCATGTCTGGACGCGGCAAGGGAGGAAAGGTGAAGGGAAAGTCAAAGTCCCGTTCCAGTCGTGCTGGACTCCAG
>NC_087167.1:20265325-20280325 GCF_035594125.1 Scylla paramamosain
CGATTCTGGGCTTGTTCCTCCCTCTCCTCCACCCTCTGACAACTTCATGCCACCTATTAAAATTCTTCGCAATGATGTTTTCCATGCCCTCGCTGGCCTAAACCCTCGGAAGGCTTATGGACCGGATGGGGTCCCTCCTATTGTTCTCCGAAACAATGCCTCCATGCTTGCACCTTGCCTATTCAAATTCTTTCAGCTCTGTCTGTCAACACTACCTTTCCTTCTTGCTGGAAGTTTACTTACATTCAACCTGTTCCTAAAAAGGGTGACCGTTCTAATCCCTCAAACTACCATCCTATTGCTTTAATTTCCTGCCTATCTAAAGTTTTTGAATCTATCTTCAACAGGAAGATTCTTAAACATCTATCACTCCACAACCTTCTATCTGATCGCCAGTATGGGTTCCGTCAAGGCCGCTCTACTGGTGATCTTCTGGCTTTCCTTACTGAGTCTTGGTCATCCTCTTTTAGAGATTTTGGTGAAACTTTTGCTGTTGCCTTGGACATAATTATCAAAAGCTTTTGATAGAGTCTGGCACAAAGCTTTGATTTCCAAACTACCCTCCTACGGTTTCTATCCTTCTCTCTGTTTACTTCATCTCAAGTTTCCTTTTTGACCGTTCTATTGCTGCTGTGGTAGACGGTCACTGTTCTTCTCCTAAATCAATTAACAGTGGTGTTCCTCAGGGTTCTGTCCTGTCACCCACTCTCTTCTTATTATTCATTAATGATCTTCTAAACCAAACTTCTTGTCCTATCCACTCCTACGCTGAAGATACCACCCTGCACTTTTCCACGTCTTTTCATAGACGTCCAACCCTTCAGGAGGTAAACATATCACGCAGGGAAGCCACAGAACGCCTGACTTCTGATCTTTCTAAAATTTCTCATTGGGGCAGAACAAACTTGATATTGTTCAATGCCTCAAAAAATCAATTCCTCCATCTATCAACTCGACACAACCTTCCAGACAACTATCCCCTCTTCTTCAATGACACTCAACTGTCCCCCTCTTCTACATTGAACATCCTCGGTCTGTCCTTTACTTATAATCTGAACTGGAAACTTCACATCTCATCTCTAGCTAAAACAGCTTTTATGAAGTTAGGTGTTCTGAGACGTCTCCGCCAGTTTTTCTCACCCCCCCAGCTGCTAACTCTGTACAAGGGCCTTATCCGTCCATGTATGGAGTATGCTTCACATGTCTGAGGGGGGTTCCACTCATACTGCTTTTCTAGACAGGGTGGAATCAAAAGCTTTTCGTCTCATCAACTCCTCTCCTCTAACTGACTGTCTTCAGCTTCTCTCTCACCGCCGCAATGTTGCATATCTAGCTGTCTTCTACCGCTATTTTCATGCTAACTGCTCTTCTGATCTTGCTAACTGCATGCCTCCCCTCCTTCCGTGGCCTCGCTGCACAAGACTTTCTTCTTTCTCTCACCTCTATTCTGTCCACTTCTCTAACGCAAGAGTTAACTAGTATTCTCAATCATTCATCCCTTTCTCTGGTAAACTCTGGAACTCCCTGCCTGCTTCCGTATTTCCACCTTCCTATGACTTGAATTCCTTCAAGAGGGAGGTTTCAAGACACTTATTCATCATTTTTTGACCACTGCTTTGACCCCTGTATGGGACTGGCATTTCAGTGGGCATTTTTTTTATTACATTTTTGTTGCCCTTGGCCAGTGTCCTTCCTACATAAAAAAAAAAAAAAAAATAGTAGTAGTAGTAGCAGTAGTAGTAGTAGTAGTAGTAGTAGTAGTAATGCTATTTTTCATATATTTAGTAATTTTTTTTTTTCATATTATTATTTATATTTATATTTTTTGTTTTGTTTTGACATTCATACGAATGCTATAAAGGTGAAGCATAGAAATTTATTTGATTGATTAATTAATTTATATATCTATTTATTTTGATTTTTTAAATTAATTAATTTATTTATTTTTATTATTATTATTTTTTTTTTTTATGTCTCTATGATAAGCAAAGCATTATAGAATTTATGAAAGCACATATCCTCTAGAGTCTTGCCCTACAAAAGATTCTGTAAAGTAAAAAATAAAGGGAATAAGTGTCAGTGACGTTTGATGAATAGAGGAAGGCGTGGCAGAAATTACCATAAAACGTATATAAATGAAAATTTATCTTCCTCGTATTTTCCAACTTGCGTTTGCTTCTTGAAAATTTAACTGGGTGGGTCATATAGCAGACATATTGTTCTTTCCTCCATTGTAGTTTGTTTCCAGCAAGCCCCCTAAATAAAGTTTCTGTTTTTTTTTTTTTTTTTTTTTTTTTAAAGAAATGAGGAATTACATTCTAACGCTGATCACTGAGCGGAGCGTAGACGAGCTGCTATCCTCAAGGACGTTACCTCTCTCTCTCTCTCTCTCTCTCTCTAAATAAGACTTTAAATAAAAAGAATATATATATATATATATATATATATATATATATATATATATATATATATATATATATATATATATATATATATATATATATATATATATATATATATATATATATATATATATATATATTAAAAGACAATGAATATCCTCTGGGGAAGGGGTGACAATCCTTATTTAACCCTTAATTTCAGTTGAATTTTGACAAGTCTACGTTAAAATGTTTCCATTTTTCTGCAGTGATAAAGAAACGTAGAGGGGTAGCTAATATATTTAATTGTTAATTGTATCTTTTTTTCTTTCTTTTTTTCATTTATTCTTTTATTAATTTTTCTTTTCATTGCTTAATTATGCATTATGCCGACACTGCAGGTTACAATTGCAGATATTGCAAGTATTTTTGACACAATACAAGTACATCCAGCTAAACTATTGCTACAGTATAGAGAGAGTATTTCGATTACATACCTTATTCTTCATCTTCTTTTCTTCTTTTTTTTTTTTTAATAAATATAATAATAAATAAATAAGTAAATAGGTATTGTCAAATGAAATCGTCGAGATTACGCAGGGGTTTCGGGCAATACTTGGATGGGTGACTACACAAGCCTCATCTGTCTGAAAAAAAAAATAAATAAATAAAAAAAATAAGAATAAGAATAGGGAGAATGAACGAAAATTTTAAGTAATAAAGATAACAGTAAGAATTATTATAACAAGAATAAGAAAAATTACAATAAAGGAATATAAAAAAAAAGAAAGAAAGCATCCCATGTCTTTCTTCCTAATTGTCATAGAAGGGTGAATTCTTTTGTATATTTTCCAACATTTCCAATACAACGATATGAATGGGGGAAGAAAGAATAAGAATAATAGAAAGAAGGCCTCCCAACACCTAGTTCTCCGGTCTTGGCCAATTAGCTAACGGCGGGATCAGCGCAGTTAAGCAGGGGGTCCGGGAAGAACTTGGATGGGTGACCACAAAAGCCTCATCTCTCTGAGAATAGAAAAAAATAGCAATAAGAATGAGGAGAATGAACGAAAAACGAAAATAATAAAATAACAATAACAACTATAATAAAAAAAAGAAGATTAAGAATAAAAAGAACAAAAATAAGGGAAAAAAGTAATAATATATCTCTCTTGCTAATTGTCGTAGAATTATGAATGAAGGGTTAATTTTAGTGCATATTTTCCAACATTTTCAGCACAACAATGCAACAACAATACAGGAAAGAATAAGAATAAGAGAAATAAGCCCTCCCAACACCTTGTTCTCCGCTCTTGACCAATCAGCTGACGGCGGGATCAGCAAGGTTAAGCAGGGGGTCCGGGCAGAACTTGGATGGGTGACCGCACAAGCCTCATCTCTCTAAAAGTAGGATAAATAAGAATAAGATAAGGAAGAATAATAAAAAAAAATGAAAATAATAAAGATAACAATATTAATTATGACAAGAATAAGAAAAAAATAGAATAAAAAGAATGAAAAAAATAAGAATATCACAACTTTCTTGCTAATTGTCTTAGAATTTTAAATGACATGTCAGTTCTGCTGTATATTTTCCAAGATTTGTTATGAATGAGGGAAGAAAGAATAAGAATAAGAATAAGAATAAGAACAAAATGAATTAGACTAACAATAATGATCACATCTTTCATGCGGTGACTGCTTGGGCGATGAGCCTCACTGGACGTTTCTGACCAATCACAAGGCAGGGTTGGAGTCGTCGGGCCCACCCGATTCATATATAAAGGGATTTTGTGGGAAGCGCGGGCAGACCGTTCGGACGCTGAGTGAAAGTGCTGGACAGCAGCTCTCGCCGCCTCGTACTTACTCGCCACCGAGTCAAGGAGCTAGGTGATCATAGACGGAAGAACACCAGCTGCCTTCCCAGGTCCCACTGTGTACCGGAGCTCTCCCTGTCCGGTTGAGAGCTCGCCCTGTGGTTCCTCGCCATCCTCCCTTTTCCCTTCCTTGCTCCCAGCTTCGTTCTTTGCCAGACTGCAGTGAGCGGACCCAGAACGTTCCCGAGAGTGACCCTCGGTAACTAGGTGGATCTGTTGGCTCTGGCTTAGAAGGCTGCTGGGTAAGCCTCCCTCTTTACCTCCAACTTGATATTTCCTTTCCCCTCCTTCAGAGGAAATCTCTGCTAGGGCTAGGTCGTGGGGCAGGGCCATTACGACAGCTTTTAGGAGCTGGGTGACTAAACTGCCCCACATAGGCAGGCTCCTTCTCTTTCTTTTTTTTCTATCCATTTATTAGCTGTGGGTTTTTGTCGGGCCTCGGCCCCCTTATAGGAATTATTGTTTTTATCATGTGAAAAATGGCGAGAGTAAAAATAAAAACAACAAACAGCCAAGATCCACGAAGAAAGAACACTCTCCTAACAATACTCAGCAACAATGATGTCTTCCCTACCAACATAATTCCAGTCCAAGATGGATTCATCATCGTCTCGTCAGATGAAGAGCAAGAAAAGATATTCAAGGACAAGATTAAGGAAGAATTTTCCCAAGAAGACATGAATCCAGTAATACCACCAGAACTGAAAGCAAAGAAAACAGTCATAGCCTTTAATGTTAATGCACACATCTACAACAACTCTGAAGACGACATATTAAATGAATTGTATACTCAAAATTCATTCCTGGAAGGCAATATTGATAATGTTTTCAAGTTCCCTAACTCTAAAACAATTAAAATAACATTCTCTCAGGCAATCTATGCCTCTAAAGCTACAGAACATGGACTAAAGCTTTTTTCCATGAAAATTCCACATTACCAAATCCAGCAAGATAAATTTTATCACATCCAAACATGCTTCAGATGCTACATGATAGAATCTCACACCACAAAAGACTGTACAAAGCATAAAGAATATAAAATATGTTCCGAGTGTGCCGAGGAAGGGCACACGTGGAAATCATGCAACAAAGAGAGCAAAAAATGCATCAATTGTGGAGAAAACCACAGGACACTATCTATGAGATGCAAAATAAGAAAAGATGTAATAAAGATGAAGAGAGAGGAAGAAAAGGAGACAGCATCATACTCCCAGATAACAAAGACAAACAACATCCCCACAATGAATAACAGCACATCAACACAAATCAGCAGAGAAGACCATTTCAAAATATACTCTTGCATGATACACGCTCATCTAATGAATGTAATAGAACCAGGAAGCTATGAGAAAGAACTTAATGCCACTCTAAAGGAAAATAAACTTCCTCAAATAAAAATACCCAAGACACCTAATTCCTCAAAACTCCTCTCACTTCTAGCCGACACAGAAAAACTATCCTTAATGGAAACTGAAGACCTACTAACAGACACACAAACAGATCAACAACAAAATGTAACAACACTAGACACACACACCCAACAAGTTTCTACCAAACAAAAAACACAAACAAACACAAAGAAACAACTTGACAGCGATGAAATAGAACTTAAAATAATAACAAGAGAGAGCCAGGGATGGCCTAAAAACATCACAATGGGTCATCTGATAAAAGGAATAGAGGATGGAACATATAAATACACCTACAATGAACCAACCATGAAATCTCACGAAGTGATAGGACTAATCAAAAAAGGTGATATAGTGTTGAAAGACTGCTTCACTATACTGGAAGACAGTGTATTCAGGAAAATAAGAACAGGACAGTGCAATGAAAGGTCTCCAGTTGCTAGGCAAACACAAAAACTAAAAACAAAAAACACACAGTAACACACAAAAACACTCACACACACACCAACAAAGTCACACAAACAACATGGCTCTAAGAAACATTAAGATAATACAACACAACGTACTACACTGGAACAACAGACGAATATCACTCTCCAACACATACAGAATAATAGACCCAGAAATAATACTCATAAACAGCCACGGCATACAAGAAAACACACCAATGAAAATTCCTGGATACAGAGTACACACGAAAAATACCCTCAATAATGCGTCAGATGGCACAGCTATAGCAATAAAAAAGAACATACAATATAAACTACTTGATGATTTCCTATCAGATCTACTTGCAGTAGAAATAAGTACCACCACAGGAAAAATAATAATTTCAACTTTATATCAACCACCATCAAGAACATATATACCCATACCTGACTTCACTAAATTGTTTAGACGTACCTGTCCAGTATACATGCTGGCTGACTTAAATGCAAATCACCCCAACTTAGGATACACTCACAGCAACAACAAAGGCAGACAAATCAACACTTTAATACAAAACAGACTAATACAACATGTCGGACCAGATTTTCCTACTTATTATACACACAGAAGAGGCACAACACCAGACATTATACTTACAAACCACCGCACATACCACAACACACATGCAGTAGAAGGACCCCTCACCACAAGCGATCACATTCCAATAATTTACACAATAGCCACAGCCCCTATACTCATTCCAGCTCCACCAAGACCCAACTACAATAAAGCAAATTGGGAAACATTTAAAAGACATGTCACCAACACACTACACACAAACACACTACACGAAGAAACACTTGAAACAATAGACACTGCCACTGAAAACTGGCACCAGGCAATAGAGCAAGCTATGCAACAAGCCATACCCACTACACGTTACAAATGTCTACCATCACCCAAACACACAGACACAACAAAACTACTTAAGACACTTTTTACAGAACTACAGACTTACTCACGTGCACACGGTTGGTCCTATCAGAATTACAGATACTACAAACAACTACAAACACTACCACACGAAGCTTTAATACAGGAAAATAGAGAACACTGGTACAGACTAATAAATGAAGTTTCGAGCACTTATAGAGATCCTACAACATTCTGGAAGAAAATTAAACTACTGACAGGCAACAGAGAGAACGAACCCCACTACATTAGGAACAAACATAACAACAAAGTATACACCGACAGAGAAAAAGAGGAAGTACACAGAGAGTACTGGCAAGAAATCTTTAGTGGAGAGGAGGATGGAGAGGAAGATCACATGGAAAATGAGATTGTCTTACATAACATCAGAAATAACACCCACAGAACAATTCCCTACAATAACTCTGACATTACCAGACTCAACACACAACACACTGACACGACAATAACTACAGAAGAATTAAAAAACATCATAAAGCAGCTAAAAAGAACTAGCCCGGGACGAAGTGGAATTAATAAAACAATCTTAACACACCTACCAGACACAGCAATAATTAGACTAACAGAAATATTCAACAGCACTATCTCAGCAGGCTATTTTCCCGACAAGTGGAAAAACGGAATCATCAGACTAATCCCTAAACAAAATAAATCCCCTCAACAGGCTCAAAATTACAGACCAATAACGCTATTAGAAGTACCAGGCAAAATCCTTGAGCGAGTGATAAATTCAAGGCTAAAAACACACTTAGAAATTAATAACTTATATAACACTTACCAGTTCGGTTTTCGTAGTAATAGAGGCACCACACAAGCACTAGCAGTCATCACAGAACAAATAGCACACAATAAATCAGATAAAGGCCAGTGCCAAGTCATACTAAGAGACATATCTAAAGCTTTTGATCAAGTCTGGCACCTCGGTCTTAAGCATAAAATCCTACAACTACAACTCCCTATTACAATAGAAAAATTTTTATGCGACTTTTTATCTGATCGCACAGCATCCATTAAAGTTAATCATTACATTGGTCCTACATTTAATTTAAACTGCGGTGTACCACAAGGGAGTGTTCTGTCACCAACACTCTTCACAATTTACACCAATGATATTCAACAACCTATACAAACCCTTAACATCAGTTTTGCAGACGACATAACACAAATAATTGGCTACCCAGGAAGGTCCAAGAACATGCTCAATATAAAAACAGAGAGAGCAATAACAGCAATTAATAACTACGAAAGGAACTGGAAAATAAAAACCAATGTTAATAAATTCACCCCTCTGCACCTTGGAGCAAAACTTACCTTTCCACTCATCATTAACGAAGAAGAAATAGAATTTAAAAGTACCGGCAAATGCCTTGGTCTAACCATAACTACAGGTGGCTACTACAAACATATACAGGAGCGTAAAAATATAGCAATAGCGTCACTACAAAAACTCTACAAGTTACATAACATGCCAGAGAAAATAAAAATACACTTAGTAAAAGCACTAATACTACCAATACTTGATTACCCTCCAATCCCTATGCACACAATGAGCAATAACCAAATTAGCAAACTTCAAAAAGTTCAAAACAAAGCACTTAGATTTGCAACAAATCAGAAACACCCTTACACCATGACAACAGAACAAGTACACATACACACCAAAACAGCACCTCTCAATATACGTCTACACTACAGAGCAAAGACAATTTGGGAAAAAATTGATGAGTTGGGCCTGCCTAACTATCAAAGCCTAAAAGACAACTCAGATCAAATAGTAAAATACCACCGTGATTTCCCTAGCAGCCTACAGGCATGCAAAACAATACCCAACCCAATATATTAACAAACCGAAAATAAAGGAAACATACTCACCTTAAAACACTTACCTTTACTCACTGTATTCCTGAAGATGGCCAAACACAAAAACTCAGCACACACGGGGCATCTGGAAAGGAAAGAATATTATGTAACTCCAACACTCTAAACAGCACACACACACACACATGCTTCACATGGGACTCGTAGCTGGCCTCCTCTCTCCCCACTCCGCGCCCTGAGTCGGCGGTGAGGCGGTATGCCAAGCCGGTGTTCACCACACCGTAGTGCACAGCCGAGGGGTACTGGCCACTGGTAGGGCTTGCTGGCCCCCAGCAAGCGGTAGATGGGGAGGGGGTTGCACCTCATCCTGAGTCGCTGACACCCGGGGACCTACCTATAGGGGGTAAGAGTTGTGTGGTGTCGGCGAGGGAGTAGTGGTAGAGTCTCTCTCGACTCGCCTGCGGTGTAACAGGGAGAACAATCGCGGCCCGTGCCATCACATGAAGTCAGCACACAGAACACAAACATTCTCACAAACACATAATACACAGTATAACATCAATAAGTAAAATAGCAAGGTGGACAGCCCACCATCTTTAATCTTATACTTCTTTCATTATTTCTCACTATCCTCTTATACTCATATTATTCTTCCTTCACCCATCTTTTCTATAAATATAGATAGATAGATAGCGCGGGCAGACTCAGCTGAGTGTTCGTTGTGAGTTGTTGTTACCACAACTATGGCACGTACCAAGCAAACGGCTCGCAAGTCCACTGGTGGCAAGGCGCCCCGCAAGCAGCTTGCTACAAAGGCAGCTCGCAAGTCTGCTCCAGCCACTGGAGGTGTCAAGAAACCCCACCGTTACAGGCCTGGAACCGTTGCTCTCCGTGAGATCCGCCGTTATCAGAAGAGCACTGAGCTGCTTATCAGGAAACTGCCTTTCCAGCGCCTGGTGCGTGAAATTGCTCAGGATTTCAAGACTGACCTCCGCTTCCAGTCCTCTGCTGTCATGGCTCTCCAGGAAGCTTCCGAGGCTTACCTCGTGGGTCTGTTTGAGGATACCAACCTGTGCGCCATCCATGCCAAGCGCGTGACTATCATGCCAAAGGACATCCAACTGGCTCGTCGCATCCGTGGCGAGCGTGCCTAAGAAGTCATCCACGAATGATCTTCATAACAGCAATATCTAGGCCCTTTTTAGGGCCAAACATCTCTTTCATTAAAGAATTTTCATAGACAATCTGTTTGGTTTTGTGGAAGAAAATATTTATTTTCCATCTTTCAGTATCAGGTATCGACTTTCAACTCAATATCCTTCCCCCCTTTTTTTTTTTTTATATTATTATTATTATTCCCTCTTCCATGGCCATATCTCTTTCACTTGGGAGAATTTTTATCTTTCTTTATCTCTATTTTTTTTTTATCTTTTCTTTATCTCCACAGAATAATAATCACGATAATAATAAGCATAATAATAATAATAATAATAATAATAATAATAATAATAATAATAATGATACAATAATTATTATAATAATAATCATAATAAAAACAACAATATTAATATTATTAATAATGATAATAATAATAATAATAATAATAATAATAATAATAATAATAATAAAAATAATAATAATAATAATATTAATAATAATAACAATAATTATAATAATAATGCATTTGTCTATATCGTATCTTTTTTCCTTTTCAAGTGTGGCTCCAATGGAGCCGGGTATTATTTTATACTGGCAGCAGTATACTGGCCGCCTGTTTACTTGGAGGAGGTATACTTGGTAACAGCCTTGGTGCCTTCAGAAACAGCGTGTTTTGCCAGTTCACCAGGCAGAAGAAGACGGACAGCGGTCTGGATTTCCCGGCTGGTGATGGTGGAGCGCTTGTTATAGTGTGCCAGGCGGGATGCCTCGGCAGCGATGCGCTCGAAAATGTCATTCACGAACGAGTTCATGATTGACATGGCCTTGGAGGACACGCCAGTGTCTGGGTGGACTTGCTTGAGCACCTTGTAGATGTAGATGGAGTAGCTCTCCTTCCTCCTGCGCTTCTTCTTCTTGTCGCCCTTGGCAATGGCCTTCTGTGCCTTGCCAGCTTTCTTGGCAGCCTTTCCTGATGCTTTGGGAGGCATAGTGTCGCCGTACTGCTGTGAGAACGAGTGTGCGTTTTCTCAGTTGAAAAGTGGTATATATATTAGCGTGCCTACTCAGGATCAGGAGTCGCCACCTCAGCGAGCGTCCTGATTGGTCCAGACGCGCTCTGGGCCGATCTGATCTCGCGTATATATAGCCGTTTTTCCCAAAATTCACTACTTGCTCGCAGAGCTACCGACGAGGTTAGAGTACTCGCGCTCCTCATTTATCACCAACAACAACAACTACTACTACTACTACTACTACCACAACATCCATTATCATGTCTGGACGCGGCAAGGGAGGAAAGGTGAAGGGAAAGTCAAAGTCCCGTTCCAGTCGTGCTGGACTCCAGTTCCCGGTCGGCAGGATTCATCGCCTTCTAAGGAAAGGCAACTACGCCGAGCGCGTGGGTGCTGGTGCCCCCGTGTACCTTGCGGCAGTTATGGAGTACCTGGCTGCTGAAGTCCTTGAGCTTGCCGGCAATGCCGCCCGTGACAACAAGAAGACTCGCATCATCCCACGTCACCTGCAGCTGGCCATCCGCAACGACGAGGAACTTAACAAGCTCCTCTCCGGAGTCACCATTGCACAGGGTGGCGTGCTGCCCAACATTCAGGCCGTGCTCCTTCCCAAGAAGACTGAGAAGAAGTAAATAAAGGGCCTCCCTCCCCTTCAGCCAATATCACCATCAATCCGGCTCCTCTTCGGAGCCACACGTTCAAACATCTAGAGAGTTGTGTAGACTATACTGGTATATCAATAATAAGCAAGTAGTGTATTTATTTTCGAGTTAGTTATTTGTTATTATTATTATTATTATTTAGTCAGGCACGCAAGTGACCGAGAATAAATATGTATACTATATTTCTACTAATGTACCTGCTGTGTGTCACAGTGGAGAGTTGATTAGATGTGTTGCCTATTGTGATATGTTGAGCGTCTTTTTCATCTCAATGTATATTTTGTTTTATGAGAAACTGAGAACGATGAGGGGCGTGATCATTGAAATAAGTCAATGATAATAATAATAATAATAATAATAATAATAATAATAATAATAATAATAATAATAATAATAATGATAATAATAATAATAATAATAATAATAATAATAATGATAATAATAATAATACTTGGAGAAGACCTGATGAAGTGAGAAAGATGGTTATAATTAATAATGGTTTCTTTTCTTAGCTCAGATAGTGATAGTGAACATGGTTATGAGAAAGTAGTAGTAATAATAGTAGTCTATGGTCCTTCTTTCTTTTCATGTTTGTGGACCTTAAAAAGGTCCGGGAGATGATGTTATTCAATGATGATAATGCAAGCTGAATAGCTGGCACCATCTCAATAATGGAGCGATTTAACCACCAAATCCGTACAGGGTACGGCCCTGACGCTTGAGGGCGTAGACAACGTCCATGGCAGTAACGGTCTTACGCTTGGCGTGCTCGGTATAGGTGACAGCATCCCTGATAACGTTCTCAAGGAACACCTTGAGCACCCCACGAGTCTCCTCGTAGATGAGACCAGAGATGCGCTTGACGCCACCTCGGCGAGCTAGACGACGGATAGCAGGCTTGGTGATTCCCTGGATGTTATCACGCAGAACCTTACGGTGACGCTTGGCGCCTCCCTTTCCAAGACCCTTGCCTCCCTTGCCGCGGCCAGTCATGGTGATGAGAGCTGCTAGTACGACGTCCGAACGGTCTAACAGGAAGCTCACGAATGTGCCTCAAAATAACATAACATAACATAACAAAGAGAGAAAAGATGGGGAGGGAGAAGTGGGGATAGTGGGAAGAATAGGGGGGTGATAAGAAGGGAATTGTAGTAGGAGAAATAGTCACTGGGGCTTGACCCAGGCGCAATTTGAATTAGGAGGGACATCTTTTTTTTTTTTTTTTTTTTTTTTTTTTTTTTTTTTTTTTAACGTGTTATATTCATTCTAAGATGGCCAGGAAGACAAGGGCTTTATCGGGGAAAGCAGGAGAGTCCTCCACCAACCGAGCAAGCCAAGCCCAACACAGCCACAGCCACGGACGCCGCCCACGCACCCAAATCCCCGGGCCAAACCACGCACAAGTTAGGGGCCAGACTATCCAGAGCCTGCATTATCAGGTTGTGAAAGAGGAGTGAAGGACAGTCAGAGTAAAAAGGGTTTTTTTGTGCTTTTTATTGGTTCAAAGAAGGACAGAGGAAGAATTGCATCCGTATAGCGGAGGGACCTACAGTTTTACGTGGGTTCCGAACCACGGATAGTAGTAGAGTGATTTGGTGATGGCCGGGATATTTATTGTATGATGTAATGTGGTGGGTGAAAAAAGCGGTGTTGGTCCTTTTTTCTTGTGTCCTGTGACTCGTCCTGCAAAAAGGCCACCCTGCTTTTTCCCAAAATTCACTACTTGCTCGCAGAGCTACCGACGAGGTTAGAGTACTCGCGCTCCTCATTTATCACCAACAACAACAACTACTACTACTACTACTACTACCACAACATCCATTATCATGTCTGGACGCGGCAAGGGAGGAAAGGTGAAGGGAAAGTCAAAGTCCCGTTCCAGTCGTGCTGGACTCCAGTTCCCGGTCGGCAGGATTCATCGCCTTCTAAGGAAAGGCAACTACGCCGAGCGCGTGGGTGCTGGTGCCCCCGTGTACCTTGCGGCAGTTATGGAGTACCTGGCTGCTGAAGTCCTTGAGCTTGCCGGCAATGCCGCCCGTGACAACAAGAAGACTCGCATCATCCCACGTCACCTGCAGCTGGCCATCCGCAACGACGAGGAACTTAACAAGCTCCTCTCCGGAGTCACCATTGCACAGGGTGGCGTGCTGCCCAACATTCAGGCCGTGCTCCTTCCCAAGAAGACTGAGAAGAAGTAAATAAAGGGCCTCCCTCCCCTTCAGCCAATATCACCATCAATCCGGCTCCTCTTCGGAGCCACACGTTCAAACATCTAGAGAGTTGTGTAGACTATACTGGTATATCAATAATAAGCAAGTAGTGTATTTATTTTCGAGTTAGTTATTTGTTATTATTATTATTATTATTTAGTCAGGCACGCAAGTGACCGAGAATAAATATGTATACTATATTTCTACTAATGTACCTGCTGTGTGTCACAGTGGAGAGTTGATTAGATGTGTTGCCTATTGTGATATGTTGAGCGTCTTTTTCATCTCAATGTATATTTTGTTTTATGAGAAACTGAGAACGATGAGGGGCGTGATCATTGAAATAAGTCAATGATAATAATAATAATAATAATAATAATAATAATAATAATAATAATAATAGCGTCCTGATTGGTCCAGACGCGCTCTGGGCCGATCTGATCTCGCGTATATATAGCCGTTTTTCCCAAAATTCACTACTTGCTCGCAGAGCTACCGACGAGGTTAGAGTACTCGCGCTCCTCATTTATCACCAACAACAACAACTACTACTACTACTACTACTACCACAACATCCATTATCATGTCTGGACGCGGCAAGGGAGGAAAGGTGAAGGGAAAGTCAAAGTCCCGTTCCAGTCGTGCTGGACTCCAGTTCCCGGTCGGCAGGATTCATCGCCTTCTAAGGAAAGGCAACTACGCCGAGCGCGTGGGTGCTGGTGCCCCCGTGTACCTTGCGGCAGTTATGGAGTACCTGGCTGCTGAAGTCCTTGAGCTTGCCGGCAATGCCGCCCGTGACAACAAGAAGACTCGCATCATCCCACGTCACCTGCAGCTGGCCATCCGCAACGACGAGGAACTTAACAAGCTCCTCTCCGGAGTCACCATTGCACAGGGTGGCGTGCTGCCCAACATTCAGGCCGTGCTCCTTCCCAAGAAGACTGAGAAGAAGTAAATAAAGGGCCTCCCTCCCCTTCAGCCAATATCACCATCAATCCGGCTCCTCTTCGGAGCCACACGTTCAAACATCTAGAGAGTTGTGTAGACTAT
>NC_087167.1:20285325-20292825 GCF_035594125.1 Scylla paramamosain
CTGCCGATTGGAGAGAATGAGATCCGGCCTGCCATTCCCATTGTGGGTATAGCAGGTAGGAAAGTCAGGACCAAGGAAACGGAGGCGTTTTAGTTGTGTGAGTTGCAGAAGTTCGTGTCCGTGTTGGTTGTTCTTGTTATGTCGAAATGCTGTGTGACTGGCATTAAGGTCTGCCAGTATGTAGACTGGTAGGTTTGTGTGGTTGAAGAGATTGTTGAGGCTGGTGAGAGGGAGCCCAGTATCCGGTCTGCTGTACGTTGTGGCGATTAGAAATTGCCCGTGTTGTGTTTCGATCTTGGTGGCCAGGAAGTGAGCTGAAGGCCAGTCGGTTATGTGGATGTGTTTGATGGTACATTTTACCATGATAGCTACGCCATCATGGCGCGTACCTGTTGTGTAGCGTGTGTTGTATCCGTAAAGTTTGATGGGTTTAAGAGGTGTGCCTGTGTGGTTGAGAAGGACGATGTCTGGATCGATAGATCGAATTGCTTCTGAGATAAGGTGTCTGTTATTCCAGAAACCGCGACAGTTTAGTTGTACTACTGTGATCATTGTTGAGTGTGTTAGGTGTTTTTCCTACCCCTTAATGCGGTTCGTGTAGATGGGGGTGAAGGTTGGGGTTGGTTTGTGAGCAGGCGTTTTGTGTCAGTCTTTTTTGTGGTGTTGTTGGTTGTGTTGGTAGAAGTAATGGCACTGGTAATGGTAGTGGTAGGAGTGGATTGTGTTGGAGGGGACTTCTGGGGCTGCGATTCACCAGAAGCTGGGTCTTCTTCGGAGCCCATGTCCCTAGGTGAGAGGGAACTGGTGTCGTTGGGTGTGGTAAGTTCGGGTTGCTGAAGTGGGGGTGTTGGAGTGTGTATCTCTTCGTTTTGTTGGAAATGTTGTTTAAAGTGTTGTTGGTTGGTTTGTTGGAAGTTTGGTGGAAGCTTTATTGTGGGGCAACCGTTATATTCAAGCAGGGAATTCATGGTTTCAGCTTGCTTTTTTAAGTCGCCAAAAGAGGTCTGAATTGAATATTTTATGATAATTTCTGCAAGCAGAAGTTTCTCTGAGTTTGTGTTTGTGTTAGAAGTAGTTTGTGTGGAAGTATTGGGTGTGGTGGCTTGTGCATAGGTAGTTGTAATTGGGGTAGGTTTTGGAGAGTTTTGTTGTTGCTGACTCTCACGTTTTATGGGACATTTAAAGGAGACCGCTGTGTGTTCCCCTTCACAGTTTATGCATTTTAAGGTGGATGATTGGCAGTTCTTGTAGTCGTGGCCCTTAGCTGCACACTTAGAGCAGATCTGTTCAGTGTCTTTGCACTGGTTAGTGCGGTGGCTGAATTTATAGCATTTGTAACACTGTGTAACCGGTCTGTATTCTTCAATATTAATGTTATAAGAAGGTACTATTTGCGAAAATATTTTGATGCCTTTATTTTTGATGAGGTCGGCCTGTTGTTTCGACCGGAGACGTATTTTAATCATGTGAGCTTTTGGGATTGCGTGTATTTCTTCAATTTGGGTTTCGTTTCTAGCTTCAATCTCCATTCGGAGATCGTCGTTAGTTTTTTTCAGTAAATAGTCGTCCACACGGCGGGCAAGGATGGTCCTGGCGGATATTTCCTCTGGAGACTCAACAAGCTCGAAACCTAGGAGTTTTAAGTTTTCGTTTGCCTGGTGAGTGGTGTGTCTTTCGCGATCAGCCTCACTGGCTAGACCAACGATAATGTAAGGGCCAGATTTAAAGCATTTTGTGTGGGGAACCTGGGTCCTGGTAAAAAAGGCATTGCTGAGGTCGGCAGGGATGTTGGCAGTTTTAATCCGGTACCTTATTGTCCGGTCAGGGGGGCGTGGGGCGGCCATCTTATCATAGGGCCGGGCCCTATGATGCTGCAGCCCTGTAGGAGAGAATCTGTGGTGGAAAAGTGTTATTAGGCGTGAGTGGCGCTACAGCCTTTTGGCGCTACAGCCTTTAGGGTGCTACAACCACGAGTGGCCTATAAACAACCTATTGTTGTTTCCTGTCGCCCTAGAACCTATATCCCGAGGGGGATCCTAGATGGAGAGAGGAGACCCTGAATATCTAGCCCTGAGGTAGGGATTGTACGCTCACGGGGTGTCTCTAGGCTGCTCTAGCCAACACTAGAGGCCCCGGTGGCTAAAGAGCGCGGAGCGGGCTTGCCTAAGGCCCGATCCTGACTCTGTCGCCGGTACGAAGAAAAGAAAGGTGGAGTAGGAGGAACAGTTGGCAAAAGTCACTTATACCAGTGAGTTACTGCGATCTTCCAGCGATACCCTTAGGTGAGGCTCTCTCCACAGGGAACGTAGGGAAGACCGCGGCTCCTCGAAGTGACTGCCGGGTTGTCTATCGGTATTCTTTTTTGTCTAGCAGGCCAAAGCCTTTTTTTTTTTTTTTTTTTTGTAGAGTCGTTGGAAGCGAAAATGCTCCTTTTTAGGCGGCTCGTGGGCGAGTGTGCCCGCGCTTAACATAACATAACATAACAAAGAGAGAAAAGATGGGGAGGGAGAAGTGGGGATAGTGGGAAGAATAGGGGGGTGATAAGAAGGGAATTGTAGTAGGAGAAATAGTCACTGGGGCTTGACCCAGGCGCAATTTGAATTAGGAGGGACATCTTTTTTTTATGTTTTTTATTTATTTATTTATTTTTTTTTTAACGTGTTATATTCATTCTAAGATGGCCAGGAAGACAAGGGCTTTATCGGGGAAAGCAGGAGAGTCCTCCACCAACCGAGCAAGCCAAGCCCAACACAGCCACAGCCACGGACGCCGCCCACGCACCCAAATCCCCGGGCCAAACCACGCACAAGTTAGGGGCCAGACTATCCAGAGCCTGCATTATCAGGTTGTGAAAGAGGAGTGAAGGACAGTCAGAGTAAAAAGGGTTTTTTTGTGCTTTTTATTGGTTCAAAGAAGGACAGAGGAAGAATTGCATCCGTATAGCGGAGGGACCTACAGTTTTACGTGGGTTCCGAACCACGGATAGTAGTAGAGTGATTTGGTGATGGCCGGGATATTTATTGTATGATGTAATGTGGTGGGTGAAAAAAGCGGTGTTGGTCCTTTTTTCTTGTGTCCTGTGACTCGTCCTGCAAAAAGGCCACCCTGCTAAAAAAAAAAAAAAAAAAAAAAAAAAAAAAATATATATATATAAATATATATATATATATATACATATATATATACATACACATACATATACATACATACATACATATATACATATATATATATATATATATATATATATATATATATATATATATATATATATATATATATATATATATATATATATATACATATATACACATACATACATATACACACACACATACATATACACATATACATATATATATATAAATATAATATAAAAAATGTCGTGGTGTTATATGCATGGGGAGGGAGAGGATGGTTTGTGATAATGATTGACGTGATGGTAGGATGTGCAATGACAGAGGCTCGAAAAGGCTCCCTCACCGCAACGAGGGGTCAAATCTAATACCATCTGCCTGCACGCGGTAAGTCGCTGGTGGCGGGGGGTGAATGGGGATTCCTGCATGGATGTTTCCAGGGCCCCGCCCCACCATCTCTTGACTACCTTCCTGCCCAGCCCTTGCCGCACCCAACTACCTCTGTGTGGGGGGTGAAGTGGCTTCCACTGAATGGTGTGGTTACCGTCCCCATCATCAGTACTGGCCGCTCCTTAACTACCTCGGGGGGTACCGCTACCGGAACGTCATGCCGACGGCCGGGGGCCCCATTGCCGTGACGTCAGTGGGAGGAGTGCGGTTCGTGCTATCCCCGTCTCTCTGGAAGTGGTCCGGTGCCCTCTTGAAACCTAGGCTGCGAGGCAGGAAAATAATGTATAAAAAACAAAAATATGAATACAAAGCCATAAGACAAAAAATATGAAAAAACCACTAGGTGTTGGCACACGACCCCACTCCCTCGGTCAGAGGCATGGTATGTTAATGGCGGTGTTTTTTTGTCTAGTCCCTTTCCCAGGAGCGGTCCGGTGCCACCTTAAAACCTAGGCTGCGAGACAGAAAAATAATGCATAAAAACAAAAATATGAATACAAAACCATAAGACAAAAAATATGAAAAAACCACTAGGTGTTGGCACGCGGGCCCGCCCACGTGAACGAGAGAACGGCGATGATGCCACTCAGACACCATGAGTGGTACAGAAAAAGGAGATAGTGTAGGGAAGAAAGGAGGAGTCCATTATTAGAAGACAGGTTCAGGAGGCACAGTGGGAGGATCAAGGAGATTGCAGTGCGGCAAGTGACGGAAAGCTGGGGGGAGGTTGGTAATGAAATTGTATGTGATTGTGTGTCTGTCGGAGAAGGAGCTTAGTTGTTTTTCGATTCTATTGTGGAGTGTTATGTTAAGAGGGGGGATGTTGGACTCCTCGTGAATGGAGAGAGAGGTTCTGAAGTCGAACCATTTCGTCCCAAGAGCGAAACGAATTGCTCGGTTTTGAACCTTCTGAAGTTTAGAGAGGTTGGAGGGAGCAGAGAGAGAGAGGGCAAGAGGGCAGTAGGTTAAGAGAGGGAGAATGAAAGCTTTGTAGAGGTGAAGTTTTGTTTTTGTGCTGCTGTCGCGAAATCTTTCCAGGTTGCTCAAGGCCTTGGCGGCTATGGTTGCTTTTTGTTTTATATGTATATTGAAGTTGAGGTGCTTATCTATGGTGAGGCCAAGCACTTTGTTGTTGTTACTGATGGGGATTGGGGTGGGGATTGGATCAATTCTGTTTAGTGAGATTTGGCGGGGCTGACTTCTTTTAATGTTGAAATAAGTGACTTTTGATTTTTCGGGATGGGAGAGAATTCGCCATTTCATCTCCCACAGGCCAGTCGCCATCAGTTCCCATTGAATTTTGTCGGTTAGGAGATCTAACGACCTGGCACGGGCCAATTGCGTTACATCGTCCGCGTATTGAATAGTTAGTGAGTCATTGTGGGCTGGGAGGGGTAGGTCAGCTGTGTACATGTTAAAAAGGGTTGGGGAGAGTACGGAGCCTTGTGGGACTCCAGCCTGAGGGGTAAAAAATGACGAAAAGGTGCCCTGGTGGCGGATTCTTGTCTGTCTCTCATCCAGAAAACTACACAAGATGCGTTGTGTTAGATAAGGGAGATTGAAGTTATTACAAATTTTATATTTTAAACCGGTGTGCCAAACGGTGTCAAAAGCTTTTTTGACATCTTTTGTCACGAGTGCTGTCTTGTAATATGGCTTGTTGAAATTTAGGTAGGCTACTATGCTGTTAAGGGCGTCCTCAGTTGAGGCGTTCCTCCGGAAACCGAACTGCTGTGGTGCCAGCAATCCGTTATCTTCGAGGAACGCTCTCAATCTTAAATTGATTAGACGCTCAAAAGTTTTTCCAAGAATTTCAAGTAGGCTTATGGGGCGATAGTTTTCTGGTAAGTGAGAGTTTTTTCCGGGCTTGGCAATTAGGGTGATGTTTGAAATTTTGAAAGCCTTTGGGAAGTATCCAGAGGCGAGGCAAGCATTGAATATTTTTGTCAGGCTGGATATGATTTCTGGAGGAAGGCTCCGCACCATTGGCCAGGTGACTCCTGAGGGGCCGGGGGCTCGCCGCGGAGTGTGCCTGAGCAACCTGGCGACATCTTCCTCCTCAATGGGTGTGATGAGAGGGTGTTGTGGGTCTAGTCGTGTTAAGTGTATAATGTTATGTGGTAGTGTGTTTGCTAGGTTTTGGCGCACAATATCGGTGATATGGTGTATGTGGGCAATACTGGGCTCATGAAGAGGGAGAGGGTGTGGTTGGAAGGAGTTACGCCAGTGTGTCTGGAAGGTGTTGGTGACCTGGTCTGGGTTGGTGACTCGATCACCGTTCACTAGGAGGTACTCGAATCTTTCCCGCTGGCTTCCCTTTAGCTTGTGCACCATGTGCCAGAACTGAGTAGGGTTTCTACAGCGAGCTCCGTCCATACGGGAGACTAGAGTCCTCCAGTGAGCGCTGTGATCATCCTGTAGGCTATTTAGTATGTGTGTGCGAAGGGTGCATAGGTCTCTGTAGATGGGAATGAGGCTGTTCATGTTTTTTAAAAAGCGTGTTCTGTAGCACACTAGTAGTCGTTGTGTTTTTATGGAGGGTCTGAAGTCTATGTGAATTGTGTGTTGTTTCTTTGGGGTGTGTCTGTTGGCTGATGTCAGGATGTCACTGTGTAGTTTCGCTAGGGCGCTGTCTATTTCTGTATATGGTTGGCCTTCGAGCTGTGTTGGTCGGTGTAGATCTGTAAGTGTTTCCCTGAATCCCTCCCAATCGGCGGAGCGGTAGTCGGGGACAGGTGGGGATGGGATAGATATGGGGTTGGAGGATATTTTTAGGATTATGGGAACGTGGTCTGAACCACAGAGGGGTCCTTGGGAGATGTGGTGGTGGAAAGGTAGGGACTGCCGATTGGAGAGAATGAGATCCGGCCTGCCATTCCCATTGTGGGTATAGCAGGTAGGAAAGTCAGGACCAAGGAAACGGAGGCGTTTTAGTTGTGTGAGTTGCAGAAGTTCGTGTCCGTGTTGGTTGTTCTTGTTATGTCGAAATGCTGTGTGACTGGCATTAAGGTCTGCCAGTATGTAGACTGGTAGGTTTGTGTGGTTGAAGAGATTGTTGAGGCTGGTGAGAGGGAGCCCAGTATCCGGTCTGCTGTACGTTGTGGCGATTAGAAATTGCCCGTGTTGTGTTTCGATCTTGGTGGCCAGGAAGTGAGCTGAAGGCCAGTCGGTTATGTGGATGTGTTTGATGGTACATTTTACCATGATAGCTACGCCATCATGGCGCGTACCTGTTGTGTAGCGTGTGTTGTATCCGTAAAGTTTGATGGGTTTAAGAGGTGTGCCTGTGTGGTTGAGAAGGACGATGTCTGGATCGATAGATCGAATTGCTTCTGAGATAAGGTGTCTGTTATTCCAGAAACCGCGACAGTTTAGTTGTACTACTGTGATCATTGTTGAGTGTGTTAGGTGTTTTTCCTACCCCTTAATGCGGTTCGTGTAGATGGGGGTGAAGGTTGGGGTTGGTTTGTGAGCAGGCGTTTTGTGTCAGTCTTTTTTGTGGTGTTGTTGGTTGTGTTGGTAGAAGTAATGGCACTGGTAATGGTAGTGGTAGGAGTGGATTGTGTTGGAGGGGACTTCTGGGGCTGCGATTCACCAGAAGCTGGGTCTTCTTCGGAGCCCATGTCCCTAGGTGAGAGGGAACTGGTGTCGTTGGGTGTGGTAAGTTCGGGTTGCTGAAGTGGGGGTGTTGGAGTGTGTATCTCTTCGTTTTGTTGGAAATGTTGTTTAAAGTGTTGTTGGTTGGTTTGTTGGAAGTTTGGTGGAAGCTTTATTGTGGGGCAACCGTTATATTCAAGCAGGGAATTCATGGTTTCAGCTTGCTTTTTTAAGTCGCCAAAAGAGGTCTGAATTGAATATTTTATGATAATTTCTGCAAGCAGAAGTTTCTCTGAGTTTGTGTTTGTGTTAGAAG
>NC_087167.1:20297825-20307825 GCF_035594125.1 Scylla paramamosain
TTGGTGACCTGGTCTGGGTTGGTGACTCGATCACCGTTCACTAGGAGGTACTCGAATCTTTCCCGCTGGCTTCCCTTTAGCTTGTGCACCATGTGCCAGAACTGAGTAGGGTTTCTACAGCGAGCTCCGTCCATACGGGAGACTAGAGTCCTCCAGTGAGCGCTGTGATCATCCTGTAGGCTATTTAGTATGTGTGTGCGAAGGGTGCATAGGTCTCTGTAGATGGGAATGAGGCTGTTCATGTTTTTTAAAAAGCGTGTTCTGTAGCACACTAGTAGTCGTTGTGTTTTTATGGAGGGTCTGAAGTCTATGTGAATTGTGTGTTGTTTCTTTGGGGTGTGTCTGTTGGCTGATGTCAGGATGTCACTGTGTAGTTTCGCTAGGGCGCTGTCTATTTCTGTATATGGTTGGCCTTCGAGCTGTGTTGGTCGGTGTAGATCTGTAAGTGTTTCCCTGAATCCCTCCCAATCGGCGGAGCGGTAGTCGGGGACAGGTGGGGATGGGATAGATATGGGGTTGGAGGATATTTTTAGGATTATGGGAACGTGGTCTGAACCACAGAGGGGTCCTTGGGAGATGTGGTGGTGGAAAGGTAGGGACTGCCGATTGGAGAGAATGAGATCCGGCCTGCCATTCCCATTGTGGGTATAGCAGGTAGGAAAGTCAGGACCAAGGAAACGGAGGCGTTTTAGTTGTGTGAGTTGCAGAAGTTCGTGTCCGTGTTGGTTGTTCTTGTTATGTCGAAATGCTGTGTGACTGGCATTAAGGTCTGCCAGTATGTAGACTGGTAGGTTTGTGTGGTTGAAGAGATTGTTGAGGCTGGTGAGAGGGAGCCCAGTATCCGGTCTGCTGTACGTTGTGGCGATTAGAAATTGCCCGTGTTGTGTTTCGATCTTGGTGGCCAGGAAGTGAGCTGAAGGCCAGTCGGTTATGTGGATGTGTTTGATGGTACATTTTACCATGATAGCTACGCCATCATGGCGCGTACCTGTTGTGTAGCGTGTGTTGTATCCGTAAAGTTTGATGGGTTTAAGAGGTGTGCCTGTGTGGTTGAGAAGGACGATGTCTGGATCGATAGATCGAATTGCTTCTGAGATAAGGTGTCTGTTATTCCAGAAACCGCGACAGTTTAGTTGTACTACTGTGATCATTGTTGAGTGTGTTAGGTGTTTTTCCTACCCCTTAATGCGGTTCGTGTAGATGGGGGTGAAGGTTGGGGTTGGTTTGTGAGCAGGCGTTTTGTGTCAGTCTTTTTTGTGGTGTTGTTGGTTGTGTTGGTAGAAGTAATGGCACTGGTAATGGTAGTGGTAGGAGTGGATTGTGTTGGAGGGGACTTCTGGGGCTGCGATTCACCAGAAGCTGGGTCTTCTTCGGAGCCCATGTCCCTAGGTGAGAGGGAACTGGTGTCGTTGGGTGTGGTAAGTTCGGGTTGCTGAAGTGGGGGTGTTGGAGTGTGTATCTCTTCGTTTTGTTGGAAATGTTGTTTAAAGTGTTGTTGGTTGGTTTGTTGGAAGTTTGGTGGAAGCTTTATTGTGGGGCAACCGTTATATTCAAGCAGGGAATTCATGGTTTCAGCTTGCTTTTTTAAGTCGCCAAAAGAGGTCTGAATTGAATATTTTATGATAATTTCTGCAAGCAGAAGTTTCTCTGAGTTTGTGTTTGTGTTAGAAGTAGTTTGTGTGGAAGTATTGGGTGTGGTGGCTTGTGCATAGGTAGTTGTAATTGGGGTAGGTTTTGGAGAGTTTTGTTGTTGCTGACTCTCACGTTTTATGGGACATTTAAAGGAGACCGCTGTGTGTTCCCCTTCACAGTTTATGCATTTTAAGGTGGATGATTGGCAGTTCTTGTAGTCGTGGCCCTTAGCTGCACACTTAGAGCAGATCTGTTCAGTGTCTTTGCACTGGTTAGTGCGGTGGCTGAATTTATAGCATTTGTAACACTGTGTAACCGGTCTGTATTCTTCAATATTAATGTTATAAGAAGGTACTATTTGCGAAAATATTTTGATGCCTTTATTTTTGATGAGGTCGGCCTGTTGTTTCGACCGGAGACGTATTTTAATCATGTGAGCTTTTGGGATTGCGTGTATTTCTTCAATTTGGGTTTCGTTTCTAGCTTCAATCTCCATTCGGAGATCGTCGTTAGTTTTTTTCAGTAAATAGTCGTCCACACGGCGGGCAAGGATGGTCCTGGCGGATATTTCCTCTGGAGACTCAACAAGCTCGAAACCTAGGAGTTTTAAGTTTTCGTTTGCCTGGTGAGTGGTGTGTCTTTCGCGATCAGCCTCACTGGCTAGACCAACGATAATGTAAGGGCCAGATTTAAAGCATTTTGTGTGGGGAACCTGGGTCCTGGTAAAAAAGGCATTGCTGAGGTCGGCAGGGATGTTGGCAGTTTTAATCCGGTACCTTATTGTCCGGTCAGGGGGGCGTGGGGCGGCCATCTTATCATAGGGCCGGGCCCTATGATGCTGCAGCCCTGTAGGAGAGAATCTGTGGTGGAAAAGTGTTATTAGGCGTGAGTGGCGCTACAGCCTTTTGGCGCTACAGCCTTTAGGGTGCTACAACCACGAGTGGCCTATAAACAACCTATTGTTGTTTCCTGTCGCCCTAGAACCTATATCCCGAGGGGGATCCTAGATGGAGAGAGGAGACCCTGAATATCTAGCCCTGAGGTAGGGATTGTACGCTCACGGGGTGTCTCTAGGCTGCTCTAGCCAACACTAGAGGCCCCGGTGGCTAAAGAGCGCGGAGCGGGCTTGCCTAAGGCCCGATCCTGACTCTGTCGCCGGTACGAAGAAAAGAAAGGTGGAGTAGGAGGAACAGTTGGCAAAAGTCACTTATACCAGTGAGTTACTGCGATCTTCCAGCGATACCCTTAGGTGAGGCTCTCTCCACAGGGAACGTAGGGAAGACCGCGGCTCCTCGAAGTGACTGCCGGGTTGTCTATCGGTATTCTTTTTTGTCTAGCAGGCCAAAGCCTTTTTTTTTTTTTTTGTAGAGTCGTTGGAAGCGAAAATGCTCCTTTTTAGGTGGCTCGTGGGCGAGTGTGTGCGCCTTGCTTCCTGCCGGCCTTTTAAAGGACACAGGAGTGAGAGCAGGAGCGGAGCTGGGCGCCTATTGGTTCCTTCCGGACCCGGGGGGCGGAGCTTGTGACTCGGCGGCTCAGTGTAAGGCGGACCTTCTTCCTTCAAAGTTGGCTGCTGGTTGGTTAGCTGCTGCTGGGAGCTGGAGCTGGGAGAACCTTCTGCTACCAGAGTTGGAGGAAGTGTGCCGTGCCTCAAAATAACATAACATAACATAACAAAGAGAGAAAAGATGGGGAGGGAGAAGTGGGGATAGTGGGAAGAATAGGGGGGTGATAAGAAGGGAATTGTAGTAGGAGAAATAGTCACTGGGGCTTGACCCAGGCGCAATTTGAATTAGGAGGGACATCTTTTTTTTATGTTTTTTATTTATTTATTTTTTTTTTTAACGTGTTATATTCATTCTAAGATGGCCAGGAAGACAAGGGCTTTATCGGGGAATGCAGGAGAGTCCTCCACCAACCGAGCAAGCCAAGCCCAACACAGCCACAGCCACGGACGCCGCCCACGCACCCAAATCCCCGGGCCAAACCACGCACAAGTTAGGGGCCAGACTATCCAGAGCCTGCACTATCAGGTTGTGAAAGAGGAGTGAAGGACAGTCAGAGTAAAAAGGTTTTTTTTGTGCTTTTTATTGGTTCAAAGAAGGACAGAGGAAGAATTGCATCCGTATAGCGGAGGGACCTACAGTTTTACGTGGGTTCCGAACCACGGATAGTAGTAGAGTGATTTGGTGATGGCCGGGATATTTATTGTATGATGTAATGTGGTGGGTGAAAAAAGCGGTGTTGGTCCTTTTTTCTTGTGTCCTGTGACTCGTCCTGCAAAAAGGCCACCCTGCTAAAAAAAAAAAAAAAAAAAAAAAAAAAAAAAAAAAAAAAAAAAAAAAAAAAAAAAAAATATATATATATATATATATATACATATACACATACACACACACATACACATATACACATATACATATACATACACATATACACATACATACATATACACATATACATACATATACATATACATATATACACACATATACATATATATATATATATATATATATATATATATATATATAAATATAATATAAAAAATGTCGTGGTGTTATATGCATGGGGAGGGAGAGGATGGTTTGTGATAATGATTGACGTGATGGTAGGATGTGCAATGACAGAGGCTCGAAAAGGCTCCCTCACCGCAACGAGGGGTCAAATCTAATACCATCTGCCTGCACGCGGTAAGTCGCTGGTGGCGGGGGGTGAATGGGGATTCCTGCATGGATGCTTCCAGGGCCCCGCCCCACCATCTCTTGACTACCTTCCTGCCCAGCCCTTGCCGCACCCAACTACCTCTGTGTGGGGGGTGAAGTGGCTTCCACTGAATGGTGTGGTTACCGTCCCCATCATCAGTACTGGCCGCTCCTTAACTACCTCGGGGGGTACCGCTACCGGAACGTCATGCCGACGGCCGGGGGCCCCATTGCCGTGACGTCAGTGGGAGGAGTGCGGTTCGTGCTATCCCCGTCTCTCTGGAAGTGGTCCGGTGCCCTCTTGAAACCTAGGCTGCGAGGCAGGAAAATAATGTATAAAAAACAAAAATATGAATACAAAGCCATAAGACAAAAAATATGAAAAAACCACTAGGTGTTGGCACACGACCCCACTCCCTCGGTCAGAGGCATGGTATGTTAATGGCGGTGTTTTTTTGTCTAGTCCCTTTCCCAGGAGCGGTCCGGTGCCACCTTAAAACCTAGGCTGCGAGACAGAAAAATAATGCATAAAAACAAAAATATGAATACAAAACCATAAGACAAAAAATATGAAAAAACCACTAGGTGTTGGCACGCGGGCCCGCCCACGTGAACGAGAGAACGACGATGATGCCACTCAGACACCATGAGTGGTACAGAAAAAGGAGATAGTGAAGGGAAGAAAGGAGGAGTCCATTATTAGAAGACAGGTTCAGGAGGCACAGTGGGAGGATCAAGGAGATTGCAGTGCGGCAAGTGACGGAAAGCTGGGGGGAGGTTGGTAATGAAATTGTATGTGATTGTGTGTCTGTCGGAGAAGGAGCTTAGTTGTTTTTCGATTCTATTGTGGAGTGTTATGTTAAGAGGGGGGATGTTGGACTCCTCGTGAATGGAGAGAGAGGTTCTGAAGTCGAACCATTTCGTCCCAAGAGCGAAACGAATTGCTCGGTTTTGAACCTTCTGAAGTTTAGAGAGGTTGGAGGGAGCAGAGAGAGAGAGGGCAAGAGGGCAGTAGGTTAAGAGAGGGAGAATGAAAGCTTTGTAGAGGTGAAGTTTTGTTTTTGTGCTGCTGTCGCGAAATCTTTCCAGGTTGCTCAAGGCCTTGGCGGCTATGGTTGCTTTTTGTTTTATATGTATATTGAAGTTGAGGTGCTTATCTATGGTGAGGCCAAGCACTTTGTTGTTGTTACTGATGGGGATTGGGGTGGGGATTGGATCAATTCTGTTTAGTGAGATTTGGCGGGGCTGACTTCTTTTAATGTTGAAATAAGTGACTTTTGATTTTTCGGGATGGGAGAGAATTCGCCATTTCATCTCCCACAGGCCAGTCGCCATCAGTTCCCATTGAATTTTGTCGGTTAGGAGATCTAACGACCTGGCACGGGCCAATTGCGTTACATCGTCCGCGTATTGAATAGTTAGTGAGTCATTGTGGGCTGGGAGGGGTAGGTCAGCTGTGTACATGTTAAAAAGGGTTGGGGAGAGTACGGAGCCTTGTGGGACTCCAGCCTGAGGGGTAAAAAATGACGAAAAGGTGCCCTGGTGGCGGATTCTTGTCTGTCTCTCATCCAGAAAACTACACAAGATGCGTTGTGTTAGATAAGGGAGATTGAAGTTATTACAAATTTTATATTTTAAACCGGTGTGCCAAACGGTGTCAAAAGCTTTTTTGACATCTTTTGTCACGAGTGCTGTCTTGTAATATGGCTTGTTGAAATTTAGGTAGGCTACTATGCTGTTAAGGGCGTCCTCAGTTGAGGCGTTCCTCCGGAAACCGAACTGCTGTGGTGCCAGCAATCCGTTATCTTCGAGGAACGCTCTCAATCTTAAATTGATTAGACGCTCAAAAGTTTTTCCAAGAATTTCAAGTAGGCTTATGGGGCGATAGTTTTCTGGTAAGTGAGAGTTTTTTCCGGGCTTGGCAATTAGGGTGATGTTTGAAATTTTGAAAGCCTTTGGGAAGTATCCAGAGGCGAGGCAAGCATTGAATATTTTTGTCAGGCTGGATATGATTTCTGGAGGAAGGCTCCGCACCATTGGCCAGGTGACTCCTGAGGGGCCGGGGGCTCGCCGCGGAGTGTGCCTGAGCAACCTGGCGACATCTTCCTCCTCAATGGGTGTGATGAGAGGGTGTTGTGGGTCTAGTCGTGTTAAGTGTATAATGTTATGTGGTAGTGTGTTTGCTAGGTTTTGGCGCACAATATCGGTGATATGGTGTATGTGGGCAATACTGGGCTCATGAAGAGGGAGAGGGTGTGGTTGGAAGGAGTTACGCCAGTGTGTCTGGAAGGTGTTGGTGACCTGGTCTGGGTTGGTGACTCGATCACCGTTCACTAGGAGGTACTCGAATCTTTCCCGCTGGCTTCCCTTTAGCTTGTGCACCATGTGCCAGAACTGAGTAGGGTTTCTACAGCGAGCTCCGTCCATACGGGAGACTAGAGTCCTCCAGTGAGCGCTGTGATCATCCTGTAGGCTATTTAGTATGTGTGTGCGAAGGGTGCATAGGTCTCTGTAGATGGGAATGAGGCTGTTCATGTTTTTTAAAAAGCGTGTTCTGTAGCACACTAGTAGTCGTTGTGTTTTTATGGAGGGTCTGAAGTCTATGTGAATTGTGTGTTGTTTCTTTGGGGTGTGTCTGTTGGCTGATGTCAGGATGTCACTGTGTAGTTTCGCTAGGGCGCTGTCTATTTCTGTATATGGTTGGCCTTCGAGCTGTGTTGGTCGGTGTAGATCTGTAAGTGTTTCCCTGAATCCCTCCCAATCGGCGGAGCGGTAGTCGGGGACAGGTGGGGATGGGATAGATATGGGGTTGGAGGATATTTTTAGGATTATGGGAACGTGGTCTGAACCACAGAGGGGTCCTTGGGAGATGTGGTGGTGGAAAGGTAGGGACTGCCGATTGGAGAGAATGAGATCCGGCCTGCCATTTCCATTGTGGGTATAGCAGGTAGGAAAGTCAGGACCAAGGAAACGGAGGCGTTTTAGTTGTGTGAGTTGCAGAAGTTCGTGTCCGTGTTGGTTGTTCTTGTTATGTCGAAATGCTGTGTGACTGGCATTAAGGTCTGCCAGTATGTAGACTGGTAGGTTTGTGTGGTTGAAGAGATTGTTGAGGCTGGTGAGAGGGAGCCCAGTATCCGGTCTGCTGTACGTTGTGGCGATTAGAAATTGCCCGTGTTGTGTTTCGATCTTGGTGGCCAGGAAGTGAGCTGAAGGCCAGTCGGTTATGTGGATGTGTTTGATGGTACATTTTACCATGATAGCTACGCCATCATGGCGCGTACCTGTTGTGTAGCGTGTGTTGTATCCGTAAAGTTTGATGGGTTTAAGAGGTGTGCCTGTGTGGTTGAGAAGGACGATGTCTGGATCGATAGATCGAATTGCTTCTGAGATAAGGTGTCTGTTATTCCAGAAACCGCGACAGTTTAGTTGTACTACTGTGATCATTGTTGAGTGTGTTAGGTGTTTTTCCTACCCCTTAATGCGGTTCGTGTAGATGGGGGTGAAGGTTGGGGTTGGTTTGTGAGCAGGCGTTTTGTGTCAGTCTTTTTTGTGGTGTTGTTGGTTGTGTTGGTAGAAGTAATGGCACTGGTAATGGTAGTGGTAGGAGTGGATTGTGTTGGAGGGGACTTCTGGGGCTGCGATTCACCAGAAGCTGGGTCTTCTTCGGAGCCCATGTCCCTAGGTGAGAGGGAACTGGTGTCGTTGGGTGTGGTAAGTTCGGGTTGCTGAAGTGGGGGTGTTGGAGTGTGTATCTCTTCGTTTTGTTGGAAATGTTGTTTAAAGTGTTGTTGGTTGGTTTGTTGGAAGTTTGGTGGAAGCTTTATTGTGGGGCAACCGTTATATTCAAGCAGGGAATTCATGGTTTCAGCTTGCTTTTTTAAGTCGCCAAAAGAGGTCTGAATTGAATATTTTATGATAATTTCTGCAAGCAGAAGTTTCTCTGAGTTTGTGTTTGTGTTAGAAGTAGTTTGTGTGGAAGTATTGGGTGTGGTGGCTTGTGCATAGGTAGTTGTAATTGGGGTAGGTTTTGGAGAGTTTTGTTGTTGCTGACTCTCACGTTTTATGGGACATTTAAAGGAGACCGCTGTGTGTTCCCCTTCACAGTTTATGCATTTTAAGGTGGATGATTGGCAGTTCTTGTAGTCGTGGCCCTTAGCTGCACACTTAGAGCAGATCTGTTCAGTGTCTTTGCACTGGTTAGTGCGGTGGCTGAATTTATAGCATTTGTAACACTGTGTAACCGGTCTGTATTCTTCAATATTAATGTTATAAGAAGGTACTATTTGCGAAAATATTTTGATGCCTTTATTTTTGATGAGGTCGGCCTGTTGTTTCGACCGGAGACGTATTTTAATCATGTGAGCTTTTGGGATTGCGTGTATTTCTTCAATTTGGGTTTCGTTTCTAGCTTCAATCTCCATTCGGAGATCGTCGTTAGTTTTTTTCAGTAAATAGTCGTCCACACGGCGGGCAAGGATGGTCCTGGCGGATATTTCCTCTGGAGACTCAACAAGCTCGAAACCTAGGAGTTTTAAGTTTTCGTTTGCCTGGTGAGTGGTGTGTCTTTCGCGATCAGCCTCACTGGCTAGACCAACGATAATGTAAGGGCCAGATTTAAAGCATTTTGTGTGGGGAACCTGGGTCCTGGTAAAAAAGGCATTGCTGAGGTCGGCAGGGATGTTGGCAGTTTTAATCCGGTACCTTATTGTCCGGTCAGGGGGGCGTGGGGCGGCCATCTTATCATAGGGCCGGGCCCTATGATGCTGCAGCCCTGTAGGAGAGAATCTGTGGTGGAAAAGTGTTATTAGGCGTGAGTGGCGCTACAGCCTTTTGGCGCTACAGCCTTTAGGGTGCTACAACCACGAGTGGCCTATAAACAACCTATTGTTGTTTCCTGTCGCCCTAGAACCTATATCCCGAGGGGGATCCTAGATGGAGAGAGGAGACCCTGAATATCTAGCCCTGAGGTAGGGATTGTACGCTCACGGGGTGTCTCTAGGCTGCTCTAGCCAACACTAGAGGCCCCGGTGGCTAAAGAGCGCGGAGCGGGCTTGCCTAAGGCCCGATCCTGACTCTGTCGCCGGTACGAAGAAAAGAAAGGTGGAGTAGGAGGAACAGTTGGCAAAAGTCACTTATACCAGTGAGTTACTGCGATCTTCCAGCGATACCCTTAGGTGAGGCTCTCTCCACAGGGAACGTAGGGAAGACCGCGGCTCCTCGAAGTGACTGCCGGGTTGTCTATCGGTATTCTTTTTTGTCTAGCAGGCCAAAGCCTTTTTTTTTTTTTTTTTTTTTGTAGAGTCGTTGGAAGCGAAAATGCTCCTTTTTAGGCGGCTCGTGGGCGAGTGTGTGCGCCTTGCTTCCTGCCGGCCTTTTAAAGGACACAGGAGTGAGAGCAGGAGCGGAGCTGGGCGCCTATTGGTTCCTTCCGGACCCGGGGGGCGGAGCTTGTGACTCGGCGGCTCAGTGTAAGGCGGACCTTCTTCCTTCAAAGTTGGCTGCTGGTTGGTTAGCTGCTGCTGGGAGCTGGAGCTGGGAGAACCTTCTGCTACCAGAGTTGGAGGAAGTGTGTCCCTCAAAATTTTTGTCGCGCGGTATATATTGAGCCAGAGCGGTCGTGCGTGTAGTAAATTACTATTTTCCCTGTTTTTCTCACTTAATTTAAC
>NC_087167.1:20312825-20327825 GCF_035594125.1 Scylla paramamosain
CCACCTTCCTATGACTTGAATTCCTTCAAGAGGGAGGTTTCAAGACACTTATTCATCATTTTTTGACCACTGCTTTGACCCCTGTATGGGACTGGCATTTCAGTGGGCATTTTTTTTATTACATTTTTGTTGCCCTTGGCCAGTGTCCTTCCTACATAAAAAAAAAAAAAAAAATAGTAGTAGTAGTAGCAGTAGTAGTAGTAGTAGTAGTAGTAGTAGTAATGCTATTTTTCATATATTTAGTAATTTTTTTTTTTCATATTATTATTTATATTTATATTTTTTGTTTTGTTTTGACATTCATACGAATGCTATAAAGGTGAAGCATAGAAATTTATTTGATTAATTAATTAATTTATATATCTATTTATTTTGATTTTTTAAATTAATTAATTTATTTATTTTTATTATTATTATTTTTTTTTTTTATGTCTCTATGATAAGCAAAGCATTATAGAATTTATGAAAGCACATATCCTCTAGAGTCTTGCCCTACAAAAGATTCTGTAAAGTAAAAAATAAAGGGAATAAGTGTCAGTGACGTTTGATGAATAGAGGAAGGCGTGGCAGAAATTACCATAAAACGTATATAAATGAAAATTTATCTTCCTCGTATTTTCCAACTTGCGTTTGCTTCTTGAAAATTTAACTGGGTGGGTCATATAGCAGACATATTGTTCTTTCCTCCATTGTAGTTTGTTTCCAGCAAGCCCCCTAAATAAAGTTTCTGTTTTTTTTTTTTTTTTTTTTTTTTAAAGAAATGAGGAATTACATTCTAACGCTGATCACTGAGCGGAGCGTAGACGAGCTGCTATCCTCAAGGACGTTACCTCTCTCTCTCTCTCTCTCTCTCTCTAAATAAGACTTTAAATAAAAAGAATATATATATATATATATATATATATATATATATATATATATATATATATATATATATATATATATATATATATATATATATATATATATATATATATATATATATATATATATTAAAAGACAATGAATATCCTCTGGGGAAGGGGTGACAATCCTTATTTAACCCTTAATTTCAGTTGAATTTTGACAAGTCTACGTTAAAATGTTTCCATTTTTCTGCAGTGATAAAGAAACGTAGAGGGGTAGCTAATATATTTAATTGTTAATTGTATCTTTTTTTCTTTCTTTTTTTCATTTATTCTTTTATTAATTTTTCTTTTCATTGCTTAATTATGCATTATGCCGACACTGCAGGTTACAATTGCAGATATTGCAAGTATTTTTGACACAATACAAGTACATCCAGCTAAACTATTGCTACAGTATAGAGAGAGTATTTCGATTACATACCTTATTCTTCATCTTCTTTTCTTCTTTTTTTTTTTTTAATAAATATAATAATAAATAAATAAGTAAATAGGTATTGTCAAATGAAATCGTCGAGATTACGCAGGGGTTTCGGGCAATACTTGGATGGGTGACTACACAAGCCTCATCTGTCTGAAAAAAAAATAAATAAATAAAAAAAATAAGAATAAGAATAGGGAGAATGAACGAAAATTTTAAGTAATAAAGATAACAGTAAGAATTATTATAACAAGAATAAGAAAAATTACAATAAAGGAATATAAAAAAAAAGAAAGAAAGCATCCCATGTCTTTCTTCCTAATTGTCATAGAAGGGTGAATTCTTTTGTATATTTTCCAACATTTCCAATACAACGATATGAATGGGGGAAGAAAGAATAAGAATAATAGAAAGAAGGCCTCCCAACACCTAGTTCTCCGGTCTTGGCCAATTAGCTAACGGCGGGATCAGCGCAGTTAAGCAGGGGGTCCGGGAAGAACTTGGATGGGTGACCACAAAAGCCTCATCTCTCTGAGAATAGAAAAAAATAGCAATAAGAATGAGGAGAATGAACGAAAAACGAAAATAATAAAATAACAATAACAACTATAATAAAAAAAAGAAGATTAAGAATAAAAAGAACAAAAATAAGGGAAAAAAGTAATAATATATCTCTCTTGCTAATTGTCGTAGAATTATGAATGAAGGGTTAATTTTAGTGCATATTTTCCAACATTTTCAGCACAACAATGCAACAACAATACAGGAAAGAATAAGAATAAGAGAAATAAGCCCTCCCAACACCTTGTTCTCCGCTCTTGACCAATCAGCTGACGGCGGGATCAGCAAGGTTAAGCAGGGGGTCCGGGCAGAACTTGGATGGGTGACCGCACAAGCCTCATCTCTCTAAAAGTAGGATAAATAAGAATAAGATAAGGAAGAATAATAAAAAAAAATGAAAATAATAAAGATAACAATATTAATTATGACAAGAATAAGAAAAAAATAGAATAAAAAGAATGAAAAAAATAAGAATATCACAACTTTCTTGCTAATTGTCTTAGAATTTTAAATGACATGTCAGTTCTGCTGTATATTTTCCAAGATTTGTTATGAATGAGGGAAGAAAGAATAAGAATAAGAATAAGAATAAGAACAAAATGAATTAGACTAACAATAATGATCACATCTTTCATGCGGTGACTGCGTGGGCGATGAGCCTCACTGGACGTTTCTGACCAATCACAAGGCAGGGTTGGAGTCGTCGGGCCCACCCGATTCATATATAAAGGGATTTTGTGGGAAGCGCGGGCAGACTCAGCTGAGTGTTCGTTGTGAGTTGTTGTTACCACAACTATGGCACGTACCAAGCAAACGGCTCGCAAGTCCACTGGTGGCAAGGCGCCCCGCAAGCAGCTTGCTACAAAGGCAGCTCGCAAGTCTGCTCCAGCCACTGGAGGTGTCAAGAAACCCCACCGTTACAGGCCTGGAACCGTTGCTCTCCGTGAGATCCGCCGTTATCAGAAGAGCACTGAGCTGCTTATCAGGAAACTGCCTTTCCAGCGCCTGGTGCGTGAAATTGCTCAGGATTTCAAGACTGACCTCCGCTTCCAGTCCTCTGCTGTCATGGCTCTCCAGGAAGCTTCCGAGGCTTACCTCGTGGGTCTGTTTGAGGATACCAACCTGTGCGCCATCCATGCCAAGCGCGTGACTATCATGCCAAAGGACATCCAACTGGCTCGTCGCATCCGTGGCGAGCGTGCCTAAGAAGTCATCCACGAATGATCTTCATAACAGCAATATCTAGGCCCTTTTTAGGGCCAAACATCTCTTTCATTAAAGAATTTTCATAGACAATCTGTTTGGTTTTGTGGAAGAAAATATTTATTTTCCATCTTTCAGTATCAGGTATCGACTTTCAACTCAATATCCTTCCCCCCTTTTTTTTTTTTTATATTATTATTATTATTCCCTCTTCCATGGCCATATCTCTTTCACTTGGGAGAATTTTTATCTTTCTTTATCTCTATTTTTTTTTTATCTTTTCTTTATCTCCACAGAATAATAATCACGATAATAATAAGCATAATAATAATAATAATAATAATAATAATAATAATAATAATAATAATAATAATAATGATACAATAATTATTATAATAATAATCATAATAAAAACAACAATATTAATATTATTAATAATGATAATAATAATAATAATAATAATAATAATAATAATAATAATAATAATAAAAATAATAATAATAATAATATTAATAATAATAACAATAATTATAATAATAATGCATTTGTCTATATCGTATCTTTTTTCCTTTTCAAGTGTGGCTCCAATGGAGCCGGGTATTATTTTATACTGGCAGCAGTATACTGGCCGCCTGTTTACTTGGAGGAGGTATACTTGGTAACAGCCTTGGTGCCTTCAGAAACAGCGTGTTTTGCCAGTTCACCAGGCAGAAGAAGACGGACAGCGGTCTGGATTTCCCGGCTGGTGATGGTGGAGCGCTTGTTATAGTGTGCCAGGCGGGATGCCTCGGCAGCGATGCGCTCGAAAATGTCATTCACGAACGAGTTCATGATTGACATGGCCTTGGAGGACACGCCAGTGTCTGGGTGGACTTGCTTGAGCACCTTGTAGATGTAGATGGAGTAGCTCTCCTTCCTCCTGCGCTTCTTCTTCTTGTCGCCCTTGGCAATGGCCTTCTGTGCCTTGCCAGCTTTCTTGGCAGCCTTTCCTGATGCTTTGGGAGGCATAGTGTCGCCGTACTGCTGTGAGAACGAGTGTGCGTTTTCTTTTTTTTTTTTTTTTTTTTTTTTTTTTTTTTTTTTTTTTTTTTTTTACAGAAAGACGGGGAAGAGTAAGAGATTGGACAGATAGAAGAAAAGAAAGAAATTGAAGGAAAGAATTAGAGTAAAAGTTTGTGGGCAGACCACTTTGCTATTCTTATTGTATATATATTGTATTTTATTTTTTTGTGAAGAGGCTGCACTCTTTTATTTTTGTGTGTGTATTAGGCATTTTTATTTCTTTACTATTAATTTTAAGCAAAACCCAGCTAAACCATCATTGTCCCTGTCAAAAAGATTGCTTTATATTTATTCTGTCTTACAGAGGAAGAGTTGAGTTGATACGGGGCCCTGTTCTACCTCTCACCGCTGCCAGATGACCGCTAACAGAGCTGGGCTGCACCACCCCTTGCCGGGGGAGGGGGCCGGCCACGGGAAGCCTCCTTGCTTCTCACTACCGAGCTCAACGGCTCCCACGACCCGGCAACTCAGGGCGCAGTGCAAAGGAAGAACGACCCCATTATCCCCATACCGTAAGTGTTCTTATGTGTTTTTTTGTGTGTTGATTTTAATGTTTTGTTTTTCTTTTCAGGTGTCCGTACTACTGATGTTGGTTTTGCTACAGGTAAGTGTGGTAATCGTATCTACAGGTAAGTGTGTTTCGATTTAATAGTATTTTGGGTTTGGAGTGGCGTCATAGCGACTTAGGCTACTAGGGAAATTTCTGTTGTAATTCTGAATATTCTCTCTGTTTTCTTTGAGTTTAGTTAATGTGTGGTGTTGTAAGTCTTCTAGTCTATCCCATACCCTTTTAGCTCTTTCATGTAGTTTGATGTTTAGTGGTAGCGTTTTTGTGTATTGATGGATTTGCATACTATTCATAGTATATGGGTATCGTTGGTTGATGGCAAATCTTAATGCTTTATTTTGAATTTTTTGTAGTTTGCTGACTTGTGTTTGGCTAAGTGCATGAGTGGGTATTGGTGGGTACTCTAGTATTGGTAGTACTAGAGCCTTCACTAGGTGAATTTTTATCTTTTCTGGCATGTGTTGTAGTCTGTACAGTTTTTTAAGTGCTGCTAAGGCCTTATTATTTCTGTCTTGAATATGTTTGTTATACCCGTTGATTGTAATAAGTAGTCCTAGACATTTACCTTCAGATTTGAATTCTATGGGATCTTCGTCTATAATAAGTGGGTTAGTGATTCTGGCACCAAGGTGTAGAGGAGTGAATTTTGTTAAGTTGGTTTTAATTCTCCATTTTTTCTCGAAATCATTTACTTTCAGTATTTCTCTTTCTGTTTGCCTGTTTAATATGTTTTTAGATTTGCCTTTATATCCAGTGATTTGGGTTATGTCATCAGCGTAGCATATATTTAAATTTCTATCTGATGCTTCCAGATCGTTTGTGAAGATGGTATAGAGTGTTGGCGACAGTACACTCCCTTGTGGAACTCCTGAAGCCAGCTCGAAGGAAGGTCCAATGTAGTTGTCTATTTTTAATGCTGCTGTTCTATCATCAAGGAAGTCACAAAGTAATTTTTCAATAGTGGTAGGAAGTTGCTGATGTAAAATCTTAAACTTTAATCCTATGTGCCAAACTTTGTCGAATGCTTTGGTTACGTCTCTGAATATAATTTGACATTGTCCTCGATCTCCTTTGTTCTGTGCTATTTGTTCAGTTATGATTGCAAGTGCATGTGTTGTGCCTATGCCCTCTCTAAATCCAAACTGGTTATTGTTATATTTATTTTTTAATTCTAGGTGTCTCCTCAGTCTGCTATTGATGATACGTTCTAAAATTTTTCCAGGTACCTCCAGCAGCGATATAGGTCTGTAATTTTCAGTTTTGTGTGGAGTTTTTCCTTGTTTAGGTATTAACCGGACTATGGCCTTTTTCCATGTGTCAGGAAAATAGCCTGCAGAGATGGTGTTATTATAAATGTGTGTAAGTCTTGTGATGGCTTTATCAGGAAGTGCTTGGAGGATCGTTTTGTTTATCCCACTTTGTCCTGGACTGGATTTCTTAATATTTTTAATCACATTTCCTACTTCCTCAGGTGTTATTTGTGTGTCAAGAGCGCAGGTTCCTAGACGTGATGTGTCAGTGCTATCGTAGGGGGATATTCTGTCTAGGTTGTTTTGTAAAAATTGGTATATTTCTTCACTTTCTTCTTCTTCATCCTCTGCCTCCTCTTCAAATATTTGCGACCAGTGTTGTCTGTGTAACTCTTCCTTTTCTTCTGTTTTGTATATTTTAGTGTTGTTATAGTTCAGGAGATATTCAGGTTCTGGAATGTTATTTCCAGTGATCACTTTTATTTTCTTCCAGAAGATACCTGGGTTTTTGTATGTGGCGGATACTTCTTCTAATAAATTATGCCAATTTTTGTTACTTTCTTCTATCATCCTCGCTTCTAGGGTATTTTGCAATGTTCTGTACAGTCTGTAATGATTTATGTCCCAGCCGTATTGTTGTGAGTGTTGTTTGAGTGCATTGAACCTAATTATTGTGAGTTTAGTTTCTTCGGTTAATTTTGGGGCAGGTAATTGTCGGTGATTAGTGAATGGGATATGATTTTTAATGGCATTATCAATTGTGTTATGCCAGTTTTCTATTGCATTGTCTATGTTTTCTATTTCAGTAAGATTCAGATTAGCATCTGCTATATTATCATTAATATGTTTTTTAAAGTTTTCCCAATCCGCCTGTTTTAGATTCGGTTTTTTTGGAGCTGGTATTAAAATTGGTGATGATGAAATGGTGAGTAAAATAGGAATATGATCACTGGAAGTGAGAGGGCCAGGTGTAATATGTATGTTGTGATGTGTCCTGTAGTTGGTGAGTATTATGTCTGGTGTTGTGCCCCTTCCTTGTGTATAAAATGTTGGAAAGTAAGGTCCCCTGTGTTGTAGTGTTCTATTGTGTATCAGTGTGTGTATCTGGCGGCCTTTCGTGTTTGTATAATTGTAACCTAGACAAGGGTGATTGGCGTTTAAGTCTGCTATCATATATACTGGAGTTTGTCTACGAAATAGTCTAATTATGTCAGGGATCGGTATGAAGTTTCGTGCTGGAGGTTGATATAGTGTTGCCAGAATTATTTTTCCCGTTGTTGTTTCAATTTCTATTGCAATTAAGTCAGAAATAAAGTCATCTAGTATTTTGTATTTTATATTTCGTTTCACTGCAATTGCAGTACCATCTGCATGATTATTTAGTGTGTTTTTCTTTATTATGTTGTAGGAAGGAATTCTCATAATATGGGTGTCTGGTATACAATGACTGTTAATTAGAATTACGTCAGGGTCGAAGTGTCTGTAAATATTTGATAGTGTGGTTTTCCTGGTTTTCCAGTGTTGGACATTATGTTGTATTACTTTAAGTGTATTAAGAGCCATTATTTTGTATAGTTTATTGTTTGGTTAAATTTATTGCTTCTTTGTATGAAATTTATATTTATATATTGGTTTTACTTAGAGAATTTTCTATGTCTTCTTAGATCTTTGGGTAGAGGTGATTTATCATTAATCTGGCCTGATCTTATTTTGCGGAAAACACTATCTTCTACAATGCACCAGCAAGATTCTTCCATCTTTATTTCATTAAATTCAATAAGATGGAGAATTTCTGAATCTTCAAAGGATTGGTCAGAGTATGTAAACTTGAATTTATTTTCTCTGATGTTCTTAACCAGGTCTGTGGGTGACAGGTGTGGTGGCCATCTTGTGCTTTCTGAGGTGTAAATATGTAATTTTATGTCACCGCTGTGGAGTCTGTTCTTGCTTTTTGGTTTCTCTATGGTTCCTGTCTCTTGGTAGGTATCTTGCTTCTTATTATTTCCGTCTTGTGTGCGTTTGATTGTGATCTCTGTGTCTGTTACCGTTTTTTCTTCTTCCTCTGTGAGCTTTTTGATGAGGAGATCTGACTTAGGGGTTCTTGGGATCTTGATAGTTGGCAAGTTGTTGGCTGTGAAGGTTGCGTTGAGCTCAGCTTCAAAGCATCCAGGCTCAGAGATGTTCATAATGTGGGCATGAAGCATACAAGAGTATATTTTGAGGTGAAGGTCCTTGTCTATGTTAGTATGAGCAGAGAAACTTTGTGTTGATGCTGTGTTCTTAGCGGCCCCTGCGTAGGTGTTGATGTTCTTATTCATTTCCCTTTTTTCTTTTATTGCTGTTTTTCTCATAGGGCATGTCATGGATAGTGTTCTGTGGTCACCCTTGCAGTTTATGCATTTCTTTTTAGTGTTCTTGCAGTCTTTCCACGAATGGTCTTGATCTGCACATTCAGAGCATACTTTATAATCTCTATCTAGAGGACACGCGTTGGTATGGTGATCCTCGATGGCGTAGCATCTAAAGCAAGTTTGGAGTTGGTAGAATTTTTCTTGCTGTATTCTGTGTTTAGGGATGCTCATCTGAAACATTTTCAGGCCGGTGTCTAGAGCTTTTAGTGCTGTTGCAGCTTGACTAAAAGTTATTTTTAAAGTTTTGGAGTTGGGGAATTTGTAAATGCTGCTAAGATTATTCTTAACCCATTCGTTGTGTTCTTGGAGCTCATCTTGTATTTCTTGTTCCTCGTTGTTGAATATGTGGGGGTCAACATTGAAAACTATTACAGACCTTTAATTAATTTAGTGATGCGTTTTCTCAGTTGAAAAGTGGTATATATATTAGCGTGCCTACTCAGGATCAGGAGTCGCCACCTCAGCGAGCGTCCTGATTGGTCCAGACGCGCTCTGGGCCGATCTGATCTCGCGTATATATAGCCGTTTTTCCCAAAATTCACTACTTGCTCGCAGAGCTACCGACGAGGTTAGAGTACTCGCGCTCCTCATTTATCACCAACAACAACAACTACTACTACTACTACTACTACCACAACATCCATTATCATGTCTGGACGCGGCAAGGGAGGAAAGGTGAAGGGAAAGTCAAAGTCCCGTTCCAGTCGTGCTGGACTCCAGTTCCCGGTCGGCAGGATTCATCGCCTTCTAAGGAAAGGCAACTACGCCGAGCGCGTGGGTGCTGGTGCCCCCGTGTACCTTGCGGCAGTTATGGAGTACCTGGCTGCTGAAGTCCTTGAGCTTGCCGGCAATGCCGCCCGTGACAACAAGAAGACTCGCATCATCCCACGTCACCTGCAGCTGGCCATCCGCAACGACGAGGAACTTAACAAGCTCCTCTCCGGAGTCACCATTGCACAGGGTGGCGTGCTGCCCAACATTCAGGCCGTGCTCCTTCCCAAGAAGACTGAGAAGAAGTAAATAAAGGGCCTCCCTCCCCTTCAGCCAATATCACCATCAATCCGGCTCCTCTTCGGAGCCACACGTTCAAACATCTAGAGAGTTGTGTAGACTATACTGGTATATCAATAATAAGCAAGTAGTGTATTTATTTTCGAGTTAGTTATTTGTTATTATTATTATTATTATTTAGTCAGGCACGCAAGTGACCGAGAATAAATATGTATACTATATTTCTACTAATGTACCTGCTGTGTGTCACAGTGGAGAGTTGATTAGATGTGTTGCCTATTGTGATATGTTGAGCGTCTTTTTCATCTCAATGTATATTTTGTTTTATGAGAAACTGAGAACGATGAGGGGCGTGATCATTGAAATAAGTCAATGATAATAATAATAATAATAATAATAATAATAATAATAATAATAATAATAATAATGATAATAATAATAATAATAATAATAATAATAATAATGATAATAATAATAATACTTGGAGAAGACCTGATGAAGTGAGAAAGATGGTTATAATTAATAATGGTTTCTTTTCTTAGCTCAGATAGTGATAGTGAACATGGTTATGAGAAAGTAGTAGTAATAATAGTAGTCTATGGTCCTTCTTTCTTTTCATGTTTGTGGACCTTAAAAAGGTCCGGGAGATGATGTTATTCAATGATGATAATGCAAGCTGAATAGCTGGCACCATCTCAATAATGGAGCGATTTAACCACCAAATCCGTACAGGGTACGGCCCTGACGCTTGAGGGCGTAGACAACGTCCATGGCAGTAACGGTCTTACGCTTGGCGTGCTCGGTATAGGTGACAGCATCCCTGATAACGTTCTCAAGGAACACCTTGAGCACCCCACGAGTCTCCTCGTAGATGAGACCAGAGATGCGCTTGACGCCACCTCGGCGAGCTAGACGACGGATAGCAGGCTTGGTGATTCCCTGGATGTTATCACGCAGAACCTTACGGTGACGCTTGGCGCCTCCCTTTCCAAGACCCTTGCCTCCCTTGCCGCGGCCAGTCATGGTGATGAGAGCTGCTAGTACGACGTCCGAACGGTCTAACAGGAAGCTCACGAATGTGCCTCAAAATAACATAACATAACAAAGAGAGAAAAGATGGGGAGGGAGAAGTGGGGATAGTGGGAAGAATAGGGGGGTGATAAGAAGGGAATTGTAGGAGGAGAAATAGTCACTGGGGCTTAACCCAGGCGCAATTTGAATTAGGAAGGACATCTTTTTTTTTTTTTTTTTTTTTTTTTTTTTTTTTTTTTTTTTAGCGTGTTATATTCATTCTAAGATGGCAAGGGAGACAAGGTCCTTATCGGGGAAAGCAGGAGAGTCCGCCACCAACCGAGCAAGCCAAGCCCAAAACAGCCACGGCAACGGACGCCGCCCACGCACCCAAAACACCAGGCCAAACCACGCACAAGTTAGGGGCCAGACTATCCAGAGCCTGCATTATCAGGATGTGAAAGAGGAGTGAAGGACAGTCAGAGTAAAAAGGGTTTTTTTGTGTTTTTTATTGGTTCAAAGAAGGACAGAGGAAGAAGTACATCCGTATAGCGGAGGGACCTACAGTTTTACGTGGGTTCCGAACCACGGATAGTAGTAGAGTGATTTGGTGATGGGCGGGATATTTATTGTGTGATGTAATGTGGTGGGTGAAAAAGCGGTGTCGGTCCTTTCATCTCGTGTCCTGTGACTCGTCCTGCAAAAAGGCCAACCTGCTAAAAAAAAAAGAGAGAATATAAAAAATGTCGTGGTGTTATGTGCATGGGGAGGGTGAGGATGGTTTGTGATAATGATTGACGTGATTGTAGGATGTGCAATGACAGAGGCTCGAAAAGGCTCCCTCACCGCAACGAGGGGTCAAATCTAATACCATCTGCTTGCACGCGGTAAGTCGCCGGTGGTGGGGGGTGAATGGAGATTCCTGCATGGATGCTTCCAGGGCCCCGCCCCACCATCTCTTGACTACCTTACTACCCAGCTCTGGCCGCACCAAACTACCTCTGTGGGGGGGGGTGAAGTGGCTTCCACTGAATAGTGTGGTTGCCGTCCCCACCATCAGTGCTGGCCGCTCCATAACTGCCACGGGGGGTACCACTACCGGAACGTCATGCCAACGGCCGGGGGCCCCATTGCCGTGGCGTCAGTGGGAGAAGTGCGGTTCGTGCTATCCTCTTTCATCTGAAAGTGGTCTGGTGTCCCCTTGAGAACCTAGGATGCGAGACGGAAAAATAATGCATAAAAAAACACAAAAATATGAATAAAAAACCATAAGACAAAATATATAAAAAAACCACTAGGTGTTGGCACGCGAGCCCACTCCTTCGGTCAGAGGCATGGAATGTTAATGGTGGTGTGTTTTGTCGCATCTTTTTCCCGGGAGCGGTCCGGTGCCTCCTTGGGACCTAGGCTGCGAGACAGAAAGATAATGCATAAAATAAACAAAAGATGAATACAAAGCCATAAGACAAAAAATATGAAAAAACCACTAGGTGTAGGCACACGGGCTCGCCCCACGTGAACGAGAGTGCGACGATGATTCCACTCAGACACCTTGAGTAGTAGAGAAGATTTGAGAAAGAGAGAGAAAGAGAGAGAGAGAGAGAGAGAGAGAGAGAGAGAGAGAGAGAGAGAGAGAGAGAGAGAGAGAGAGAGAGAGTGAAAGAGAGAGTGAAGGAGTCCGTTATTTAGAAAATGGGGTCAGGAGGCACAGTGGGAGGGTCAAGGAGGTTGCAGTGTGGGAGGTGACGGAAAGCTGGGGGAAGGTTGGTTATGAAATTGTATGTGTTTGTGTGTCTGTCAGAAAATGAGGTTAGCTGTTTGTTGAGTCTGTTTTAGTGTGTTATGTTAACAGGAGGGATGTTGGACTCCTCATGAGTAGAGAGAGAGGACCGAAAGTCGAACCATTTCGTTCCAAGGGCGAAACGAATTGCTCGATTCTGGACCCTCTGAAGTTTTGAGAGGTTAGTGGGAGCGGAAAGAGAGAGTGCAAGAGGGCAATAGGTTAAAAGGGGGAGAATAAAAGCTTTGAAGAGGTGTAGTTTTGTTTTCGTGTTGCTGTCGCGAAATCTTTCGAGGTTGCTCAAGGCCACAGCGGCTAAAGCAGCTTTTTGGTTTATATGTATGTTGAATTTGAGGTGCTTGTCGATGGTGAGGCCAAGCACTTTGTTGTTGTTACTGATGGGGATTGGGTTGGGGTGTGGAACAATGTTGTTCAATGAGATTTGGCGAGGCTGACTTTTTTTTATGTTAAAGTAGGTGACTTTAGATTTTTCGGGATGGGAGAGGATTCGCCATTTCATCTCCCATAGGCTAGTCGCCGTCAGTTCCCGTTGAATTTTGTCTGTGAGGAGATCTAACGACCTGGCTCGAGCCAATTGCGTTACATCGTCCGCGTATTGAATGGTTAATGAATCATTATGAACTGGAGGGGGCATGTCAGCTGTATACATGTTGAAAAGGGTGGGGGACAGTACAGAGCCTTGTGGGACTCCAGCCTGAGGGGAAAAGGATGCTGAAAAGGTGCCCTGATGACAGATTCTTGTCCGTCTCTCTACCAGAAAACTACATAGTATGCGTTGCGTTAGGGGGGGAAGGTTGAAGTTGTTGCAAATTTTGTGTTTTAAGCCTGCGTGCCAAACAGTGTCAAATGCTTTTTTGACATCTTTTGTTACAAGGGCTGCTCTGAAATAGGGCTTATTGAAATTTAAGTATGCAACTATGCTGTTTAGAGCGTCCTCGGTTGAGGCGTTCCTCCGGAAGCCGAACTGCTGTGGTGCCAGCAGCTCGTTACCTTCGAGGAATGCTCTCAATCTTAAATTGATGAGGCGTTCAAAGGTTTTTCCGAGAATTTCAAGGAGGCTAATGGGGCGATAGTTTTCTGGTAAGTGGGAGTTTTTTCCGGGCTTAGCAATGAGGGTGATGTTTGAAATTTTGAATGCCTTAGGAAAGTATCCAGAGGCAAGGCAGGCGTTGAAAATCTCCGTCAGGCTGGATATAGTTTCTTGGGGAAGGTTCCGCACCATGGGCCAGGTGACTCCTGAGGGGCCAGGGGCTCGCCGCGGAGTATGCCTGAGCAACCTGGCGACATCATCCTCCTCAATAGGTGTGGTGAGAGGGTGTTGGGGGTTGAGGCGTATTTTTTGTATAGTGTTATGTGGAATCGTGTTTGCTAGGTTGTGGCGTGCACGATCGATGATGTTGTTTATGTGGGCAATACTGGGCTCGTGGAGTGGGAGAGGGTGTGGTTGGAAAGTATTGTGCCAGTGTGTCTTGAAGATGCTGGTGACTTGTTCTGGGTTTGTGATGCGATCCCCGTTCACTAGGAGGTACTCGAATCTTTCCCGCTGGCATCCCCTCAGCCTGTACACCATGTGCCAGAACTGTGTAGGATTACTGCAGCGGGTTCTGTCCATATGGGAGACTAGATTCCTCCAGTGAGCGCTGTGATCTTCCTGTAGGCTATTTGTTATGTGTGTACGAAGGGTGCAAAGATCTCCGTAGATAGGTGTGTGGTTGTGCTTGTTTTTTAAAAAGCGTGTTCTGTAGCACACTAGCAGCCTTTGTGTTCTAATGGAAGGTCGGAAGTCTATATGAATTATATGTTGTTTTGTTGGTATGTGTCTGTTGGCTGATGTCAGAATATTGTTGTGTAACGTCTCTAAGGCACTGTCTATGTCTGTGTAGGGTTGGCCTTCGAGCTGTGTTGGTCGGTGTAAGTCTGTGAGTGTTTTCTTGAAGCTCTCCCAGTCGGCGGAGCGGTAGTCGGAGACAGGTGGGGATGGGGTGGATATGGGATTGGAGGATATTTTGAGGATTAGGGGAACGTGGTCAGAACCACAGAGTGGTCCATGGGAGATATAGTGGTGGAAAAGTAGGGATTGCCGATTGGAGAGGATGAGATCTGGCCTGCCATTCCCATTGTGCGTAAAGCATGTGGGGAAGTCAGGTCCAAGGAAACGGAGGCGTTTCAGTTGTGTTAGTTGAAGGAGTTCGTGTCCGTGTTGGTTGTTGTTTGAGTGTTTGAAGGCGGTGTGTTTGGCGTTTAGGTCTGCAAGTATGTAGACCGGGATATTTGTGTGATTGAAAAGATTGTTCAGGCTGGTGAGTGGGAGCCCAGTTTTTGGTCTGCTGTATGTGGTGGCAATGAGAAATTGCCCATGTTGTGTTTCGATCTTGGTGGCCAGGAAGTGGGCTGAGGGCCAGTTGGTTATGTGTATGTGTTTGATGGTACATTTTACCATGAGAGCTACGCCGTCGTGGTGCGTACCTGTTGTGTAGCGTGTGTTGTAGCCATATAGTTTTATGGGTTTTGGTGGTGAACCTGTGTGGTTGAGGAGGACGATGTCTGGATCGATCGATCGAATTGCTTCTGAAATATGGTGTCTGTTATTCCAGAAACCGCGACAGTTTAATTGTATTATTGTGAGCATGATTTAAGTGTTTTTTTATGTGTTTTTTTTACCCCTCGACGCGGTTCGTGTAGAGGGGGGGGAGGGTTGGGGCACTGTCGCTAGGTGTCGCTTTGTTTCAGTCTTTTTTGTGGTGTTAGTGGTGTTGGCAGTAGTGGTGGTAGAGGTAGAGGTAGATCGTGGTGGAG
>NC_087167.1:20332825-20347825 GCF_035594125.1 Scylla paramamosain
GATTCTTAAACATCTATCACTCCACAACCTTCTATCTGATCGCCAGTATGGGTTCCGTCAAGGCCGCTCTACTGGTGATCTTCTGGCTTTCCTTACTGAGTCTTGGTCATCCTCTTTTAGAGATTTTGGTGAAACTTTTGCTGTTGCCTTGGACATAATTATCAAAAGCTTTTGATAGAGTCTGGCACAAAGCTTTGATTTCCAAACTACCCTCCTACGGTTTCTATCCTTCTCTCTGTTTACTTCATCTCAAGTTTCCTTTTTGACCGTTCTATTGCTGCTGTGGTAGACGGTCACTGTTCTTCTCCTAAATCAATTAACAGTGGTGTTCCTCAGGGTTCTGTCCTGTCACCCACTCTCTTCTTATTATTCATTAATGATCTTCTAAACCAAACTTCTTGTCCTATCCACTCCTACGCTGAAGATACCACCCTGCACTTTTCCACGTCTTTTCATAGACGTCCAACCCTTCAGGAGGTAAACATATCACGCAGGGAAGCCACAGAACGCCTGACTTCTGATCTTTCTAAAATTTCTCATTGGGGCAGAACAAACTTGATATTGTTCAATGCCTCAAAAAATCAATTCCTCCATCTATCAACTCGACACAACCTTCCAGACAACTATCCCCTCTTCTTCAATGACACTCAACTGTCCCCCTCTTCTACATTGAACATCCTCGGTCTGTCCTTTACTTATAATCTGAACTGGAAACTTCACATCTCATCTCTAGCTAAAACAGCTTTTATGAAGTTAGGTGTTCTGAGACGTCTCCGCCAGTTTTTCTCACCCCCCCAGCTGCTAACTCTGTACAAGGGCCTTATCCGTCCATGTATGGAGTATGCTTCACATGTCTGAGGGGGGTTCCACTCATACTGCTTTTCTAGACAGGGTGGAATCAAAAGCTTTTCGTCTCATCAACTCCTCTCCTCTAACTGACTGTCTTCAGCTTCTCTCTCACCGCCGCAATGTTGCATATCTAGCTGTCTTCTACCGCTATTTTCATGCTAACTGCTCTTCTGATCTTGCTAACTGCATGCCTCCCCTCCTTCCGTGGCCTCGCTGCACAAGACTTTCTTCTTTCTCTCACCTCTATTCTGTCCACTTCTCTAACGCAAGAGTTAACTAGTATTCTCAATCATTCATCCCTTTCTCTGGTAAACTCTGGAACTCCCTGCCTGCTTCCGTATTTCCACCTTCCTATGACTTGAATTCCTTCAAGAGGGAGGTTTCAAGACACTTATTCATCATTTTTTGACCACTGCTTTGACCCCTGTATGGGACTGGCATTTCAGTGGGCATTTTTTTTATTACATTTTTGTTGCCCTTGGCCAGTGTCCTTCCTACATAAAAAAAAAAAAAAAAAATAGTAGTAGTAGTAGCAGTAGTAGTAGTAGTAGTAGTAGTAGTAGTAATGCTATTTTTCATATATTTAGTAATTTTTTTTTTTCATATTATTATTTATATTTATATTTTTTGTTTTGTTTTGACATTCATACGAATGCTATAAAGGTGAAGCATAGAAATTTATTTGATTGATTAATTAATTTATATATCTATTTATTTTGATTTTTTAAATTAATTAATTTATTTATTTTTATTATTATTATTTTTTTTTTTTTTATGTCTCTATGATAAGCAAAGCATTATAGAATTTATGAAAGCACATATCCTCTAGAGTCTTGCCCTACAAAAGATTCTGTAAAGTAAAAAATAAAGGGAATAAGTGTCAGTGACGTTTGATGAATAGAGGAAGGCGTGGCAGAAATTACCATAAAACGTATATAAATGAAAATTTATCTTCCTCGTATTTTCCAACTTGCGTTTGCTTCTTGAAAATTTAACTGGGTGGGTCATATAGCAGACATATTGTTCTTTCCTCCATTGTAGTTTGTTTCCAGCAAGCCCCCTAAATAAAGTTTCTGTTTTTTTTTTTTTTTTTTTTTTTTTTAAAGAAATGAGGAATTACATTCTAACGCTGATCACTGAGCGGAGCGTAGACGAGCTGCTATCCTCAAGGACGTTACCTCTCTCTCTCTCTCTCTCTCTCTCTAAATAAGACTTTAAATAAAAAGAATATATATATATATATATATATATATATATATATATATATATATATATATATATATATATATATATATATATATATATATATATATATATATATATATATATATATATATATATATATTAAAAGACAATGAATATCCTCTGGGGAAGGGGTGACAATCCTTATTTAACCCTTAATTTCAGTTGAATTTTGACAAGTCTACGTTAAAATGTTTCCATTTTTCTGCAGTGATAAAGAAACGTAGAGGGGTAGCTAATATATTTAATTGTTAATTGTATTTTTTTTACTTTCTTTTTTTCATTTATTCTTTTATTAATTTTTCTTTTCATTGCTTAATTATGCATTATGCCGACACTGCAGGTTACAATTGCAGATATTGCAAGTATTTTTGACACAATACAAGTACATCCAGCTAAACTATTGCTACAGTATAGAGAGAGTATTTCGATTACATACCTTATTCTTCATCTTCTTTTCTTCTTTTTTTTTTTTAATAAATATAATAATAAATAAATAAGTAAATAGGTATTGTCAAATGAAATCGTCGAGATTACGCAGGGGTTTCGGGCAATACTTGGATGGGTGACTACACAAGCCTCATCTGTCTGAAAAAAAATAAATAAATAAAAAAAATAAGAATAAGAATAGGGAGAATGAACGAAAATTTTAAGTAATAAAGATAACAGTAAGAATTATTATAACAAGAATAAGAAAAATTACAATAAAGGAATATAAAAAAAAAGAAAGAAAGCATCCCATGTCTTTCTTCCTAATTGTCATAGAAGGGTGAATTCTTTTGTATATTTTCCAACATTTCCAATACAACGATATGAATGGGGGAAGAAAGAATAAGAATAATAGAAAGAAGGCCTCCCAACACCTAGTTCTCCGGTCTTGGCCAATTAGCTAACGGCGGGATCAGCGCAGTTAAGCAGGGGGTCCGGGAAGAACTTGGATGGGTGACCACAAAAGCCTCATCTCTCTGAGAATAGAAAAAAATAGCAATAAGAATGAGGAGAATGAACGAAAAACGAAAATAATAAAATAACAATAACAACTATAATAAAAAAAAGAAGATTAAGAATAAAAAGAACAAAAATAAGGGAAAAAAGTAATAATATATCTCTCTTGCTAATTGTCGTAGAATTATGAATGAAGGGTTAATTTTAGTGCATATTTTCCAACATTTTCAGCACAACAATGCAACAACAATACAGGAAAGAATAAGAATAAGAGAAATAAGCCCTCCCAACACCTTGTTCTCCGCTCTTGACCAATCAGCTGACGGCGGGATCAGCAAGGTTAAGCAGGGGGTCCGGGCAGAACTTGGATGGGTGACCGCACAAGCCTCATCTCTCTAAAAGTAGGATAAATAAGAATAAGATAAGGAAGAATAATAAAAAAAAATGAAAATAATAAAGATAACAATATTAATTATGACAAGAATAAGAAAAAAATAGAATAAAAAGAATGAAAAAAATAAGAATATCACAACTTTCTTGCTAATTGTCTTAGAATTTTAAATGACATGTCAGTTCTGCTGTATATTTTCCAAGATTTGTTATGAATGAGGGAAGAAAGAATAAGAATAAGAATAAGAATAAGAACAAAATGAATTAGACTAACAATAATGATCACATCTTTCATGCGGTGACTGCGTGGGCGATGAGCCTCACTGGACGTTTCTGACCAATCACAAGGCAGGGTTGGAGTCGTCGGGCCCACCCGATTCATATATAAAGGGATTTTGTGGGAAGCGCGGGCAGACTCAGCTGAGTGTTCGTTGTGAGTTGTTGTTACCACAACTATGGCACGTACCAAGCAAACGGCTCGCAAGTCCACTGGTGGCAAGGCGCCCCGCAAGCAGCTTGCTACAAAGGCAGCTCGCAAGTCTGCTCCAGCCACTGGAGGTGTCAAGAAACCCCACCGTTACAGGCCTGGAACCGTTGCTCTCCGTGAGATCCGCCGTTATCAGAAGAGCACTGAGCTGCTTATCAGGAAACTGCCTTTCCAGCGCCTGGTGCGTGAAATTGCTCAGGATTTCAAGACTGACCTCCGCTTCCAGTCCTCTGCTGTCATGGCTCTCCAGGAAGCTTCCGAGGCTTACCTCGTGGGTCTGTTTGAGGATACCAACCTGTGCGCCATCCATGCCAAGCGCGTGACTATCATGCCAAAGGACATCCAACTGGCTCGTCGCATCCGTGGCGAGCGTGCCTAAGAAGTCATCCACGAATGATCTTCATAACAGCAATATCTAGGCCCTTTTTAGGGCCAAACATCTCTTTCATTAAAGAATTTTCATAGACAATCTGTTTGGTTTTGTGGAAGAAAATATTTATTTTCCATCTTTCAGTATCAGGTATCGACTTTCAACTCAATATCCTTCCCCCCTTTTTTTTTTTTTATATTATTATTATTATTCCCTCTTCCATGGCCATATCTCTTTCACTTGGGAGAATTTTTATCTTTCTTTATCTCTATTTTTTTTTTATCTTTTCTTTATCTCCACAGAATAATAATCACGATAATAATAAGCATAATAATAATAATAATAATAATAATAATAATAATAATAATAATAATAATAATAATGATACAATAATTATTATAATAATAATCATAATAAAAACAACAATATTAATATTATTAATAATGATAATAATAATAATAATAATAATAATAATAATAATAATAATAATAATAATAAAAATAATAATAATAATAATATTAATAATAATAACAATAATTATAATAATAATGCATTTGTCTATATCGTATCTTTTTTCCTTTTCAAGTGTGGCTCCAATGGAGCCGGGTATTATTTTATACTGGCAGCAGTATACTGGCCGCCTGTTTACTTGGAGGAGGTATACTTGGTAACAGCCTTGGTGCCTTCAGAAACAGCGTGTTTTGCCAGTTCACCAGGCAGAAGAAGACGGACAGCGGTCTGGATTTCCCGGCTGGTGATGGTGGAGCGCTTGTTATAGTGTGCCAGGCGGGATGCCTCGGCAGCGATGCGCTCGAAAATGTCATTCACGAACGAGTTCATGATTGACATGGCCTTGGAGGACACGCCAGTGTCTGGGTGGACTTGCTTGAGCACCTTGTAGATGTAGATGGAGTAGCTCTCCTTCCTCCTGCGCTTCTTCTTCTTGTCGCCCTTGGCAATGGCCTTCTGTGCCTTGCCAGCTTTCTTGGCAGCCTTTCCTGATGCTTTGGGAGGCATAGTGTCGCCGTACTGCTGTGAGAACGAGTGTGCGTTTTCTTTTTTTTTTTTTTTTTTTTTTTTTTTTTTTTTTACAGAAAGACGGGGAAGAGTAAGAGATTGGACAGATAGAAGAAAAGAAAGAAATTGAAGGAAAGAATTAGAGTAAAAGTTTGTGGGCAGACCACTTTGCTATTCTTATTGTATATATATTGTATTTTATTTTTTTGTGAAGAGGCTGCACTCTTTTATTTTTGTGTGTGTATTAGGCATTTTTATTTCTTTACTATTAATTTTAAGCAAAACCCAGCTAAACCATCATTGTCCCTGTCAAAAAGATTGCTTTATATTTATTCTGTCTTACAGAGGAAGAGTTGAGTTGATACGGGGCCCTGTTCTACCTCTCACCGCTGCCAGATGACCGCTAACAGAGCTGGGCTGCACCACCCCTTGCCGGGGGAGGGGGCCGGCCACGGGAAGCCTCCTTGCTTCTCACTACCGAGCTCAACGGCTCCCACGACCCGGCAACTCAGGGCGCAGTGCAAAGGAAGAACGACCCCATTATCCCCATACCGTAAGTGTTCTTATGTGTTTTTTTGTGTGTTGATTTTAATGTTTTGTTTTTCTTTTCAGGTGTCCGTACTACTGATGTTGGTTTTGCTACAGGTAAGTGTGGTAATCGTATCTACAGGTAAGTGTGTTTCGATTTAATAGTATTTTGGGTTTGGAGTGGCGTCATAGCGACTTAGGCTACTAGGGAAATTTCTGTTGTAATTCTGAATATTCTCTCTGTTTTCTTTGAGTTTAGTTAATGTGTGGTGTTGTAAGTCTTCTAGTCTATCCCATACCCTTTTAGCTCTTTCATGTAGTTTGATGTTTAGTGGTAGCGTTTTTGTGTATTGATGGATTTGCATACTATTCATAGTATATGGGTATCGTTGGTTGATGGCAAATCTTAATGCTTTATTTTGAATTTTTTGTAGTTTGCTGACTTGTGTTTGGCTAAGTGCATGAGTGGGTATTGGTGGGTACTCTAGTATTGGTAGTACTAGAGCCTTCACTAGGTGAATTTTTATCTTTTCTGGCATGTGTTGTAGTCTGTACAGTTTTTTAAGTGCTGCTAAGGCCTTATTATTTCTGTCTTGAATATGTTTGTTATACCCGTTGATTGTAATAAGTAGTCCTAGACATTTACCTTCAGATTTGAATTCTATGGGATCTTCGTCTATAATAAGTGGGTTAGTGATTCTGGCACCAAGGTGTAGAGGAGTGAATTTTGTTAAGTTGGTTTTAATTCTCCATTTTTTCTCGAAATCATTTACTTTCAGTATTTCTCTTTCTGTTTGCCTGTTTAATATGTTTTTAGATTTGCCTTTATATCCAGTGATTTGGGTTATGTCATCAGCGTAGCATATATTTAAATTTCTATCTGATGCTTCCAGATCGTTTGTGAAGATGGTATAGAGTGTTGGCGACAGTACACTCCCTTGTGGAACTCCTGAAGCCAGCTCGAAGGAAGGTCCAATGTAGTTGTCTATTTTTAATGCTGCTGTTCTATCATCAAGGAAGTCACAAAGTAATTTTTCAATAGTGGTAGGAAGTTGCTGATGTAAAATCTTAAACTTTAATCCTATGTGCCAAACTTTGTCGAATGCTTTGGTTACGTCTCTGAATATAATTTGACATTGTCCTCGATCTCCTTTGTTCTGTGCTATTTGTTCAGTTATGATTGCAAGTGCATGTGTTGTGCCTATGCCCTCTCTAAATCCAAACTGGTTATTGTTATATTTATTTTTTAATTCTAGGTGTCTCCTCAGTCTGCTATTGATGATACGTTCTAAAATTTTTCCAGGTACCTCCAGCAGCGATATAGGTCTGTAATTTTCAGTTTTGTGTGGAGTTTTTCCTTGTTTAGGTATTAACCGGACTATGGCCTTTTTCCATGTGTCAGGAAAATAGCCTGCAGAGATGGTGTTATTATAAATGTGTGTAAGTCTTGTGATGGCTTTATCAGGAAGTGCTTGGAGGATCGTTTTGTTTATCCCACTTTGTCCTGGACTGGATTTCTTAATATTTTTAATCACATTTCCTACTTCCTCAGGTGTTATTTGTGTGTCAAGAGCGCAGGTTCCTAGACGTGATGTGTCAGTGCTATCGTAGGGGGATATTCTGTCTAGGTTGTTTTGTAAAAATTGGTATATTTCTTCACTTTCTTCTTCTTCATCCTCTGCCTCCTCTTCAAATATTTGCGACCAGTGTTGTCTGTGTAACTCTTCCTTTTCTTCTGTTTTGTATATTTTAGTGTTGTTATAGTTCAGGAGATATTCAGGTTCTGGAATGTTATTTCCAGTGATCACTTTTATTTTCTTCCAGAAGATACCTGGGTTTTTGTATGTGGCGGATACTTCTTCTAATAAATTATGCCAATTTTTGTTACTTTCTTCTATCATCCTCGCTTCTAGGGTATTTTGCAATGTTCTGTACAGTCTGTAATGATTTATGTCCCAGCCGTATTGTTGTGAGTGTTGTTTGAGTGCATTGAACCTAATTATTGTGAGTTTAGTTTCTTCGGTTAATTTTGGGGCAGGTAATTGTCGGTGATTAGTGAATGGGATATGATTTTTAATGGCATTATCAATTGTGTTATGCCAGTTTTCTATTGCATTGTCTATGTTTTCTATTTCAGTAAGATTCAGATTAGCATCTGCTATATTATCATTAATATGTTTTTTAAAGTTTTCCCAATCCGCCTGTTTTAGATTCGGTTTTTTTGGAGCTGGTATTAAAATTGGTGATGATGAAATGGTGAGTAAAATAGGAATATGATCACTGGAAGTGAGAGGGCCAGGTGTAATATGTATGTTGTGATGTGTCCTGTAGTTGGTGAGTATTATGTCTGGTGTTGTGCCCCTTCCTTGTGTATAAAATGTTGGAAAGTAAGGTCCCCTGTGTTGTAGTGTTCTATTGTGTATCAGTGTGTGTATCTGGCGGCCTTTCGTGTTTGTATAATTGTAACCTAGACAAGGGTGATTGGCGTTTAAGTCTGCTATCATATATACTGGAGTTTGTCTACGAAATAGTCTAATTATGTCAGGGATCGGTATGAAGTTTCGTGCTGGAGGTTGATATAGTGTTGCCAGAATTATTTTTCCCGTTGTTGTTTCAATTTCTATTGCAATTAAGTCAGAAATAAAGTCATCTAGTATTTTGTATTTTATATTTCGTTTCACTGCAATTGCAGTACCATCTGCATGATTATTTAGTGTGTTTTTCTTTATTATGTTGTAGGAAGGAATTCTCATAATATGGGTGTCTGGTATACAATGACTGTTAATTAGAATTACGTCAGGGTCGAAGTGTCTGTAAATATTTGATAGTGTGGTTTTCCTGGTTTTCCAGTGTTGGACATTATGTTGTATTACTTTAAGTGTATTAAGAGCCATTATTTTGTATAGTTTATTGTTTGGTTAAATTTATTGCTTCTTTGTATGAAATTTATATTTATATATTGGTTTTACTTAGAGAATTTTCTATGTCTTCTTAGATCTTTGGGTAGAGGTGATTTATCATTAATCTGGCCTGATCTTATTTTGCGGAAAACACTATCTTCTACAATGCACCAGCAAGATTCTTCCATCTTTATTTCATTAAATTCAATAAGATGGAGAATTTCTGAATCTTCAAAGGATTGGTCAGAGTATGTAAACTTGAATTTATTTTCTCTGATGTTCTTAACCAGGTCTGTGGGTGACAGGTGTGGTGGCCATCTTGTGCTTTCTGAGGTGTAAATATGTAATTTTATGTCACCGCTGTGGAGTCTGTTCTTGCTTTTTGGTTTCTCTATGGTTCCTGTCTCTTGGTAGGTATCTTGCTTCTTATTATTTCCGTCTTGTGTGCGTTTGATTGTGATCTCTGTGTCTGTTACCGTTTTTTCTTCTTCCTCTGTGAGCTTTTTGATGAGGAGATCTGACTTAGGGGTTCTTGGGATCTTGATAGTTGGCAAGTTGTTGGCTGTGAAGGTTGCGTTGAGCTCAGCTTCAAAGCATCCAGGCTCAGAGATGTTCATAATGTGGGCATGAAGCATACAAGAGTATATTTTGAGGTGAAGGTCCTTGTCTATGTTAGTATGAGCAGAGAAACTTTGTGTTGATGCTGTGTTCTTAGCGGCCCCTGCGTAGGTGTTGATGTTCTTATTCATTTCCCTTTTTTCTTTTATTGCTGTTTTTCTCATAGGGCATGTCATGGATAGTGTTCTGTGGTCACCCTTGCAGTTTATGCATTTCTTTTTAGTGTTCTTGCAGTCTTTCCATGAATGGTCTTGATCTGCACATTCAGAGCATACAGAGCATACTTTTCTCAGTTGAAAAGTGGTATATATATTAGCGTGCCTACTCAGGATCAGGAGTCGCCACCTCAGCGAGCGTCCTGATTGGTCCAGACGCGCTCTGGGCCGATCTGATCTCGCGTATATATAGCCGTTTTTCCCAAAATTCACTACTTCCCTAGGTAGTTGTGGTTCTGCTCCTCGGAGCAGTCTTGTTGCTAGGTCACTATAGGGAGCCAGGTCGTTCACTTGGCGGGTTTTTTCCCGGGCATAGGAGGTCGAATAGCGACCGACCTGTGCTCGGGCCGGCCTTACGTCCGTGAACGACTTGGACCCAACACAGAAACTGACACTATACACATTTACACACTTATGTCATGAAAAATGCCACGAATAAAGATAAAATCCAGTGACTCTAAAGACCCTAGGAAGAAATCTGGTTTGCTTGCCATCCTGTCAAATAATGATATATATGTCACCAAACTGATCCCTGTCTCTGACGGATACGTAATCATCACCTCAAATGATGAAGACCTTGACAAAGTATTCCAACAAAAAACAACAAGTGAACTTAATGAAAATGATTTCTACCCTCTAATTCCACCAGAACTGAGAGCAAAAAGGTCTGTAATAGTTTTCAATGTTGACCCCCACATATTCAACAACGAGGAACAAGAAATACAAGATGAGCTCCAAGAACACAACGAATGGGTTAAGAATAATCTTAGCAGCATTTACAAATTCCCCAACTCCAAAACTTTAAAAATAACTTTTAGTCAAGCTGCAACAGCACTAAAAGCTCTAGACACCGGCCTGAAAATGTTTCAGATGAGCATCCCTAAACACAGAATACAGCAAGAAAAATTCTACCAACTCCAAACTTGCTTTAGATGCTACGCCATCGAGGATCACCATACCAACGCGTGTCCTCTAGATAGAGATTATAAAGTATGCTCTGAATGTGCAGATCAAGACCATTCGTGGAAAGACTGCAAGAACACTAAAAAGAAATGCATAAACTGCAAGGGTGACCACAGAACACTATCCATGACATGCCCTATGAGAAAAACAGCAATAAAAGAAAAAAGGGAAATGAATAAGAACATCAACACCTACGCAGGGGCCGCTAAGAACACAGCATCAACACAAAGTTTCTCTGCTCATACTAACATAGACAAGGACCTTCACCTCAAAATATACTCTTGTATGCTTCATGCCCACATTATGAACATCTCTGAGCCTGGATGCTTTGAAGCTGAGCTCAACGCAACCTTCACAGCCAACAACTTGCCAACTATCAAGATCCCAAGAACCCCTAAGTCAGATCTCCTCATCAAAAAGCTCACAGAGGAAGAAGAAAAAACGGTAACAGACACAGAGATCACAATCAAACGCACACAAGACGGAAATAATAAGAAGCAAGATACCTACCAAGAGACAGGAACCATAGAGAAACCAAAAAGCAAGAACAGACTCCACAGCGGTGACATAAAATTACATATTTACACCTCAGAAAGCACAAGATGGCCACCACACCTGTCACCCACAGACCTGGTTAAGAACATCAGAGAAAATAAATTCAAGTTTACATACTCTGACCAATCCTTTGAAGATTCAGAAATTCTCCATCTTATTGAATTTAATGAAATAAAGATGGAAGAATCTTGCTGGTGCATTGTAGAAGATAGTGTTTTCCGCAAAATAAGATCAGGCCAGATTAATGATAAATCACCTCTACCCAAAGATCTAAGAAGACATAGAAAATTCTCTAAGTAAAACCAATATATAAATATAAATTTCATACAAAGAAGCAATAAATTTAACCAAACAATAAACTATACAAAATAATGGCTCTTAATACACTTAAAGTAATACAACATAATGTCCAACACTGGAAAACCAGGAAAACCACACTATCAAATATTTACAGACACTTCGACCCTGACGTAATTCTAATTAACAGTCATTGTATACCAGACACCCATATTATGAGAATTCCTTCCTACAACATAATAAAGAAAAACACACTAAATAATCATGCAGATGGTACTGCAATTGCAGTGAAACGAAATATAAAATACAAAATACTAGATGACTTTATTTCTGACTTAATTGCAATAGAAATTGAAACAACAACGGGAAAAATAATTCTGGCAACACTATATCAACCTCCAGCACGAAACTTCATACCGATCCCTGACATAATTAGACTATTTCGTAGACAAACTCCAGTATATATGATAGCAGACTTAAACGCCAATCACCCTTGTCTAGGTTACAATTATACAAACACGAAAGGCCGCCAGATACACACACTGATACACAATAGAACACTACAACACAGGGGACCTTACTTTCCAACATTTTATACACAAGGAAGGGGCACAACACCAGACATAATACTCACCAACTACAGGACACATCACAACATACATATTACACCTGGCCCTCTCACTTCCAGTGATCATATTCCTATTTTACTCACCATTTCATCATCACCAATTTTAATACCAGCTCCAAAAAAACCGAATCTAAAACAGGCGGATTGGGAAAACTTTAAAAAACATATTAATGATAATATAGCAGATGCTAATCTGAATCTTACTGAAATAGAAAACATAGACAATGCAATAGAAAACTGGCATAACACAATTGATAATGCCATTAAAAATCATATCCCATTCACTAATCACCGACAATTACCTGCCCCAAAATTAACCGAAGAAACTAAACTCACAATAATTAGGTTCAATGCACTCAAACAACACTCACAACAATACGGCTGGGACATAAATCATTACAGACTGTACAGAACATTGCAAAATACCCTAGAAGCGAGGATGATAGAAGAAAGTAACAAAAATTGGCATAATTTATTAGAAGAAGTATCCGCCACATACAAAAACCCAGGTATCTTCTGGAAGAAAATAAAAGTGATCACTGGAAATAACATTCCAGAACCTGAATATCTCCTGAACTATAACAACACTAAAATATACAAAACAGAAGAAAAGGAAGAGTTACACAGACAACACTGGTCGCAAATATTTGAAGAGGAGGCAGAGGATGAAGAAGAAGAAAGTGAAGAAATATACCAATTTTTACAAAACAACCTAGACAGAATATCCCCCTACGATAGCACTGACACATCACGTCTAGGAACCTGCGCTCTTGACACACAAATAACACCTGAGGAAGTAGGAAATGTGATTAAAAATATTAAGAAATCCAGTCCAGGACAAAGTGGGATAAACAAAACGATCCTCCAAGCACTTCCTGATAAAGCCATCACAAGACTTACACACATTTATAATAACACCATCTCTGCAGGCTATTTTCCTGACACATGGAAAAAGGCCATAGTCCGGTTAATACCTAAACAAGGAAAAACTCCACACAAAACTGAAAACTACAGACCTATATCGCTGCTGGAGGTACCTGGAAAAATTTTAGAACGTATCATCAATAGCAGACTGAGGAGACACCTAGAATTAAAAAATAAATATAACAATAACCAGTTTGGATTTAGAGAGGGCATAGGCACAACACATGCACTTGCAATCATAACTGAACAAATAGCACAGAACAAAGGAGATCGAGGACAATGTCAAATTATATTCAGAGACGTAACCAAAGCATTCGACAAAGTTTGGCACATAGGATTAAAGTTTAAGATTTTACATCAGCAACTTCCTACCACTATTGAAAAATTACTTTGTGACTTCCTTGATGATAGAACAGCAGCATTAAAAATAGACAACTACATTGGACCTTCCTTCGAGCTGGCTTCAGGAGTTCCACAAGGGAGTGTACTGTCGCCAACACTCTATACCATCTTCACAAACGATCTGGAAGCATCAGATAGAAATTTAAATATATGCTACGCTGATGACATAACCCAAATCACTGGATATAAAGGCAAATCTAAAAACATATTAAACAGGCAAACAGAAAGAGAAATACTGAAAGTAAATGATTTCGAGAAAAAATGGAGAATTAAAACCAACTTAACAAAATTCACTCCTCTACACCTTGGTGCCAGAATCACTAACCCACTTATTATAGACGAAGATCCCATAGAATTCAAATCTGAAGGTAAATGTCTAGGACTACTTATTACAATCAACGGGTATAACAAACATATTCAAGACAGAAATAATAAGGCCTTAGCAGCACTTAAAAAACTGTACAGACTACAACACATGCCAGAAAAGATAAAAATTCACCTAGTGAAGGCTCTAGTACTACCAATACTAGAGTACCCACCAATACCCACTCATGCACTTAGCCAAACACAAGTCAGCAAACTACAAAAAATTCAAAATAAAGCATTAAGATTTGCCATCAACCAACGATACCCATATACTATGAATAGTATGCAAATCCATCAATACACAAAAACGCTACCACTAAACATCAAACTACATGAAAGAGCTAAAAGGGTATGGGATAGACTAGAAGACTTACAACACCACACATTAACTAAACTCAAAGAAAACAGAGAGAATATTCAGAATTACAACAGAAATTTCCCTAGTAGCCTAAGTCGCTATGACGCCACTCCAAACCCAAAATACTATTAATTCGAAACACACTTACCTGTAGATACGATTACCACACTTACCTGTAGCAAAACCAACATCAGTAGTACGGACACCTGAAAAGAAAAACAAAACATTAAAATCAACACACAAAAAAACACATAAGAACACTTACGGTATGGGGATAATGGGGTCGTTCTTCCTTTGCACTGCGCCCTGAGTTGCCGGGTCGTGGGAGGCGTTGAGCTCGGTAGTGAGAAGCAAGGAGGCTTCCCGTGGCCGGCCCCCTCCCCCGGCAAGGGGTGGTGCAGCCCAGCTCTGTTAGCGGTCATCTGGCAGCGGTGAGAGGTAGAACAGGGCCCCGTATCAACTCAACTCTTCCTCTGTAAGACAGAATAAATATAAAGCAATCTTTTTGGCAGGGACGATGATGGTTTAGCTGGGTTTTGCTTAAAATTAATAGTAAAGAAATAAAAATGCCTAATACACACACAAAAATAAAAGAGTGCAGCCTCTTCACAAAAAAATAAAATACAATATATATACAATAAGAATAGCAAAGTGGTCTGCCCACAAACTTTTACTCTAATTCTTTCCTTCAATTTCTTTCTTTTCTTCTATCTGTCCAATCTCTTACTCTTCCCCGTCTTTCTGTAAAAAAAAAAAAAAAAAAAAAAAAAAAAAAAAAAAAAAAAATTCACTACTTGCTCGCAGAGCTACCGACGAGGTTAGAGTACTCGCGCTCCTCATTTATCACCAACAACAACAACTACTACTACTACTACTACTACCACAACATCCATTATCATGTCTGGACGCGGCAAGGGAGGAAAGGTGAAGGGAAAGTCAAAGTCCC